>NC_091292.1:10865101-10902601 GCF_038502225.1 Cherax quadricarinatus
AAGGATCCCTAGCTTTATTGACAGGCTATTTACAGGTTAAGGATTCCTAACTTAACTGGCAAGCTAAGAGCTCTGTTACCTACATCATCTCATTTGAAAGAATTTTTATTGTTATGAGACATACAAGTAGGGAAGAGGATGAAGTTGGAGCCATCTGTGGGCCAGCATTTTCATTTGATCAACTGACTTTATCTCGCTGACATCATTATGCTGTACGAATGTGTTCCATACTCGAGTCATACTAGGTATATATGATCTCAGATGGAGTGATGTTCTGGAGAAGGGTACAGCTAGAGTGAAGTTGCTGCTTTCTGCCCGTCTTGTGGCATAAAAGCTTGTTTCACGCTGTCCTCGAAGTGGATCCAAGTGTGGCACTTTGACAATATTGGCCTTGTACATAACAGTAAGGCCACCCACATCCCTCCTATGTTGAAGGCTCTGCTGAAATGACAGATCTCTCTCTCTCTCTCTCTCTCTCTCTCTATATATATATATATATATATATATATATATATATATATATATATATATATATATATATATATATATATATATATAAACACTGATCTCTGGCTGAAGGAGACTCGAACCTACGAACCTTGGAACAAGGTACGCAGTGGTTTACCAATCTACCCACACTGGACAATACCTTGGAGTCCAGCAGTAAGCCTTCTCCCTGAAAGCTGGCTGCCTTGGATCAAAGTCTAGCGCAAGCTGGACTCCAAGGTATTGTCCAGTGTGGGTAGATTGGTAAAGCACTGCGTACCTTGTTCCAAGGTTCGTAGGTTCGAGTCTCCTTCAGCCAGAGATCAGTGTTTGTGTATATTTCGCCTTCTCTTGCGAATTCCTTGCATATATATATATATATATATATATATATATATATATATATATATATATATATATATATATATATATAGTTACGCCTGGTCACCTTCCACATAACTTTGGGCCGAAATATCACTTAATATCATATTGCGAACTTCCCTATTAAGAGCTAAAACAAGAAAGTCCGACAGTACAATATTATCTGGGGCCATATTATCTTACTAAACAGTCATATTCAATTAATGTGTATTGTAACTTGATTTAACGTCATAGGTTAGGAGTAACAGTGTGGGTAATGTTAAGCTTGAGTAACGACCAGTCTCTGGGTCAACCCCGAGCTACCTCTGAGAATGACACATGACTTACCTCTTGTCAGGTTGCCCCTCCATACAGCAAGTAGTAGCAGCTGGTCTTCAGTCCAAGGTGCATTTCTTTGAGATACTCTGTTGTGACTGATCCCTATTACTTGGAGAATACGATAGATGGTTCTCGAAGGGAACAAACGTGTCTTATGTCCCGTGTTAAATTATCTTGATTTCTCACAGATCCCCGTGAGGTTGCCTTATATAATTTTGTAAGTATGAACAGTGGTGATATCTTAACCTCATGTATATAGTTCTGTGTATATATTCTTGCACTCGTAAGATATGAGAGAAACGAACACTTATAACTGATATGTTTCTAAGAAACAATATGCCATTAAAAGATTAAAAGGCCTTTAAATTTTACTTGTGATTCTTGTCTTTCTAAGAAAAGAAGTAGTTAAAAATCCATTGAATTATTGCACATCAACCTCTTTTAAAATGAGGAGGACAGGTGGGTAATAACACACACACACATTATATATATATATATATATATATATATATATATATATATAATATATATATATATATGTATATATATAATATATATATATATGTATATATATAAAGGTAGTAGGTTGGTAGACAGCAACCACCCAGGGAAGTACTACCGTCCTGCCAGATGACTGTGAAACAGAAAACTGTAACTGTTTTGCATGATGGTAGGATTGCTGGTTTCTTTTTCTGTCTCATAAACACGCTAGATAACAGGGATATCTTGCTACTCCTACTTACACTTTGGTCACACTTCACAGACACGCACATGCATATATATATATATATATATATATATATATATATATATATATATATACATACATCTAGGTTTTTCTCCTTTTTCTAAATAGCTCTTGTTCTTCTTTATTTCTTCTATTGTCCATGGGGAAGTGGAAAAGAATCTTTCCTCCGTAAGCCATGCGTGTCGTATGAGGCGACTAAAATGCCGGGAGCAATGGGCTAGTAACCCCTTCTCCTGTAGACATTTACTAAAAAAGAGAAGAAGAAAAACTTTATAAAACTGGGATGCGTGGATGTAGTGAGGATGACAAGAAACAGATGATTGCTGATGTTATGAATGAAAAAAAGTTGGATGTCCTGGCCCTAAGCGAAACAAAGCTGAAGGGGGTAGGTGAGTTTTGGTGCGGGGAAATAAATGGGATTAAATCTGGAGTATCTGAGAGAGTTAGAGCAAGGGAAGGGGTAGCAGTAATGTTGAAGGATCAGTTATGGAAGGAGAAAAGAGAATATGAATGTGTAAATTCAAGAATTATGTGGATTAAAGCAAAGGTTGGATGCGAAAAGTGGGTCATAATAAGCGTGTATGCACCTGGAGAAGAGAGGAATGTAGAGGAGAGAGAGAGATTTTGGGAGATGTTAAGTGAATGTATAGGAGCCTTTGAACCAAGTGAGAGAGTGATTGTGGTAGGGGACCTGAATGCTAAAGTAGGAGAAACTTTTAGAGAGGGTGTGGTAGGTAAGTTTGGGGTGCCAGGTGTAAATGATAATGGGAACCCTTTGATTGAACTTTGTATAGAAAGGGGTTTAGTTATAGGTAATACATATTTTAAGAAAAAGAGGATAAATAAGTATACAAGATATGATGTAGGGCGAAATGACAGTAGTTTGTTGGATTATGTATTGGTAGATAAAAGACTGTTTAATAGACTTCAGGATGTACATGTTTATAGAGGGGCCACAGATATATCAGATCACTTTTTAGTTGTAGCTACACTGAGAGTAAAAGGTAGATGGGATACAAGGAGAATAGAAGCATCAGGGAAGAGAGAGGTGAAGGTTTATAAACTAAAAGAGGAGGCAGTTAGGGTAAGATATAAACAGCTATTGGAGGATAGATGGGCTAATGAGAGCATAGGCAATGGGGTTGAAGAGGTATGGGATAGGCTTAAAAATGTAGTGTTGGAGTGTTCAGCAGAAGTTTGTGGTTACAGGAAGGTGGCTGCGGGAGGGAAGAGGAGCGATTGGTGGAATGATGATGTGAAGAGAGTAGTAAGGGAGAAAAAGTTAGCATATGAGAAGTTTTTACAAAGTAGAAGTGATGCAAGGAGGGAAGAGTATATGGAGAAAAAGAGAGAGGTTAAGAGAGTGGTGAAGCAATGTAAAAAGAGAGCAAATGAGAGAGTGGGTGAGATGTTATCAACAAATTTTGTTGAAAATAAGAAAAAGTTTTGGAGTGAGATTAACAAGTTAAGGAAGCCTAGAGAACAAATGGATTTGTCAGTTAAAAATAGGAGAGGAGAGTTATTAAATGGAGAGTTAGAGGTATTGGGAAGATGGAGGGAATATTTTGAGGAATTGTTAAATGTTGATGAAGATAGGGAAGCTGTGATTTCGTGTATAGGGCAAGGAGGAATAACATCTTGTAGGAGTGAGGAAGAGCCAGTTGTGAGTGTGGGGGAAGCTCGTGAGGCAGTAGGTAAAATGAAAGGGGGTAAGGCAGCCGGGATTGATGGGATAAAGATAGAAATGTTAAAAGCAGGTGGTGATATAGTTTTGGAGTGGTTGGTGCAATTATTTAATAAATGTATGGAAGAGGGTAAGGTACCTAGGGATTGGCAGAGAGCATGCATAGTTCCTTTGTATAAAGGCAAAGGGGACAAAAGAGAGTGCAAAAATTATAGGGGGATAAGTTTGTTGAGTGTACCTGGAAAAGTGTATGGTAGGGTTATTATTGAAAGAATTAAGAGTAAGACGGAGAACAGGATAGCAGATGAACAAGGAGGCTTTAGGAAAGGTAGAGGGTGTGTGGACCAGGTGTTTACAGTGAAACACATAAGTGAGCAGTATTTAGATAAGGCTAAAGAGGTCTTTGTGGCATTTATGGATTTGGAAAAGGCGTATGACAGGGTGGATAGGGGGGCAATGTGGCAGATGTTGCAGGTGTATGGTGTAGGAGGTAGGTTACTGAAAGCAGTGAAGAGTTTTTACGAGGATAGTGAGGCTCAAGTTAGAGTATGTAGGAAAGAGGGAAATTATTTCCCAGTAAAAGTAGGCCTTAGACAAGGATGTGTGATGTCACCGTGGTTGTTTAATATATTTATAGATGGGGTTGTAAGAGAAGTAAATGCGAGGGTCTTGGCAAGAGGCGTGGAGTTAAAAGATAAAGAATCACACATAAAGTGGGAGTTGTCACAGTTGCTCTTTCCTGATGACACTGTGCTCTTTGGAGATTCTGAAGAGAAGTTGCAGAGATTGGTGGATGAATTTGGTAGGGTATGCAAAAGAAGAAAATTAAAAGTGAATACAGGAAAGAGTAAGGTTATGAGGATAACAAAAATATTAGGTGATGAAAGATTGGATATCAGATTGGAGGGAGAGGGTATGGAGGAGGTGAATGTATTCAGATATTTGGGAGTGGACGTGTCAGCGGATGGGTCTATGAAAGATGAGGTAAATCATAGAATTGATGAGGGGAAAAGGGTGAGCGGTGCACTTAGGAGTCTGTGGAGACAAAGAACTTTGTCCTTGGAGGCAAAGAGGGGAATGTATGAGAGTATAGTCTTACCAACGCTCTTATACGGCTGTGAAGCATGGGTGATGAATGTTGCAGCGAGGAGAAGGCTGGAGGCCGTGGAGATGTCATGTCTGAGGGCAATGTGTGGTGTGAATATAATGCAGAGAATTCGTAGTTTGGAAGTTAGGAGGAGGTGCGGGATTACCAAAACTGTTGTCCAGAGGGCTGAGGAAGGGTTGTTGAGGTGGTTCGGACATGTAGAGAGAATGGAGCGAAACAGAATGACTTCAAGAGTGTATCAGTCTGTAGTGGAAGGAAGGCGGGGTAGGGGTCGGCCTAGGAAAGGTTGGAGGGAGGGGGCAAAGGAGGTTTTGTGTGCGAGGGGGCTTGGACTTCCAGCACGCATGCATGAGATTGTTTGATAGGAGTGAATGGAGACATATGGTTTTTAATACTTGACGTGCTGTTGGAGTGTGAGCAAAGTAACATTTATGAAGGGGTTCAGGGAAACCGGCTGGCCGGACTTGAGTCCTGGAGATGGGAAGTACAGTGCCTGCACTCTGAAGGAGGGGTGTTAATGTTGCAGTTTAAAAACTGTAGTATATAGCACCCTTCTGGCAAGACAGTGATGGAGTGAATGATGGTGAATATTTTTCTTTTTCGGGCCACCCTGCCTTGGTGGGAATCGGCCAATGTGATAATAATAATATATATATATATATATATATATATATATATATATATATATATATATATATATATATATATATATATATATATATATATATATATATATATATATATATATATATATATATACAGTGGTCTCTCATTGTTCGTAATTAATCCGTTCCTGGAGCTGATACTATAAACGAAATTTACGATTTACGAATCAATTTTCCCCATAAGAAATAATGTAAATACAATTAATCCGTTCCTGACACCCAGAAGTATTAAAACAAAAAAAATTTTAACATGAAATATGCATGTAGTACATAAACAATACAATGGGAAATGATGAATGAAACATTAACAGCATAACACTTACCTTTATTGGAGATTCTTCTTAGTGTATGGGAGACTGGAGGAGTAGAGAGAGTGGATTGTTTATAGTTTGGAAGGGGAATCCCCTTCCATGAACACCTCAAGTACCATTTGCTTTTCTGGGGTTGCTTCTCTTCTCTGTTTCTTAATGCCACTAGGACCACCTTGAGAGTCACTGGAGCCCTATCTCACAAAACAACTGTGGAGAGAGCTCTGTTTCTGGCGTCTCTTTAACACTTCCCTAAAATGGCCCAAGACTTTGTCACTGCACATGTTGCCAACCTGGCTTGCAACAACCTTGTTAGGGTGATGTTTCTCCATAAAGCTTTCCATCTTACCCCACATAGTAAAAATCTCTTTAATTTCTGAAGAAGGCACCTTCTTCCATCTCTCTTCCTCCTCCTCTGCAGCAAAATTCTGAGCTGCGATGTGTTGCTCTTCCTGCTGAAGCTCTTGCAGCTCCTCAGTGGTGAGCTCTTCATTGTGGTCTTCCACCAATTCTTCCACATCCTCCAAACTCACATCCAACCCCATGGAACTCCCCAGTGCCACAATTGATTTTACAACAGACATAGGCTCATTAGGGTCAGTCCCAAATTCTTCAAAATCCCTCTTGTCGACACAATCTGGCCACAATTTTCTCCAGGCAGAGTTCAAAGTCCTGGTAGTCACTCCCTTCCAAGCCATACCTATAAGGGTTATGCAGTGGAGGATGCTGAAGTGTTCTCTCCAAAATTCCCTTAGGATCAAGTGAGTGTCTGTGGTCACAGTCAAGCACCTGTGAAACATTGCTTTTGTGTAGAGTTTTTTAAAGTTTGCAATAACCTGCTGGTCCATGGGTTGGAGGAGAGGAGTGGTATTCGGGGGCAATAACTTTACTGTGATGAACCCAAACTCCTCGAAAATTAGGTCATCCAAGTTTGGAGGATGAGCAGGTGCATTGTCCATTACTAGCAGGCACTTGAGATCCAATTTCTTTTCCAGGAGATACTCCTTCACACTAGGGCCAAACACTTCATTGAACCACTCGACGAAAATTTCCCTCGTGACCCATGCCTTACTATTAGATTTCCAAAACACACACAATTTACTCTTCATAACATTGTTTTTCCCTGAACACTCTGGGATTTTCAGAATGGTACACTAGTAATGACTTCACTTTGAAATCCCCACTGGCATTAGCACAGAACATTAGCGTCAGCCTGTCTTTCATAGGCTTGTGTCCTGGCATTGCCTTTTTCTCTTGTGTAATGAAGGTCCTCTTTGGCATTTTCTTCCAAAAGAGGCCTGTTTCGTCACAATTGAACACTTGTTCAGGTTTCAGTCCTTCAGCCTCTATGTACTCCTGGAATTCATGCACATATTTTTCAGCCGCCTTGTGGTCCGAACTGGCAGCCTCACCATGCCTTACCACACTGTGTATGCCAGTACGGTTCTTAAATCTCTCAAACCAGCCTTTGCTGGCCTTAAATTCACTCACTTCACCACTATTTGCAGGCAATTTCTTTACCAAATCTTCATGCAACTGCCTAGCCTTTTCACAAATAAAAGAAGTCATAAGAGTATCTCCTGCTAATTGTTTCTCATTTATCCACACCAATAATAACTTCTCAACCTCTTCCAGTACTGGTGATCTCATTTTTGTCAGCATAGTTACTCCCTTTGCAACAACAGCATCCTTTATTTCATTTTTCTTGGCCACTATGGAACATAAGGTTGTGTAGGGTTTCTTATACATCCGGGACAGTTCGCCCACACTTGTACCACTTTCATATTGTTCAATGATGGTTTTCTTAAATTCAATCGTATTTCTCACCTTCTTTACCACAGGCTTGGCACTAGGAGTTTTCTTTGGAGCCATGGTAGCTTATTTAGTACTTGCAAGCACTAAAATAAATGGAATATTATGAAATATTTCGCTGGAGCACGTGAGGGGACCTTCGCTCACTGGTAAACAATGCCAGACTGGCTGCCGCCCTGGCTCACGCCGTGGGTACGCGTCCCGGACGAACTACGACTCGCGAGTCAACCTATGAAAAGCGAGTCTATGTTTATACGAAAATACCTCTATGACTGGCGAATTTTACGATTGCCGGGAACTACGAAAAGCGGGGGACCAGTGTATATATATATATATATATATATATATATATATATATATATATATATATATATATATATATATATATGTATATGTACCTTCTCAAGAAGTGCTTGAGTCTGCCCAGGTTGACATATTTCCTAAGATGTGCAACTTCATATGATAACCCTATACTGCACGAATATGACAGTATCCTGAGGCAGATTTTTACGAAAGTACTTAACCTTACTCTAGAAGACGGGCAGTAGAACCAAGCTACACTTCCAGTCAGACTAGGAGGCATGGTGTCCTCCAGTCATCACAGATTGCGCTACATGCTTTTCTGTCCTCATGCGTAGCATCCAGAGGGCTTGTAACAGCGATTCTCCCTGAACATCTTAGGGACAAGACTGGAGCTCAAAACCCAAAGTTCATTGACGAAGCCATGATCTGGGATAATCTAACGGGCTCTGAAACCGGACCTGGTCCCCCCAACAACTACTAAAAGTCGCACTGGGATGGCCCAATAGTGAAGAATATAGCCTCAACAATGCTTCAGAGTGTGTCAGGGAAGGAGAGAGCCCACCTCCTGGCAGTGAGAGCCCCTCATGCAGGGGACTTTCAGTTAGCTGTTCCCAACTCCAGCCTTGGCAAACGCCTCGACCCACAGACCGTCCGCATTGGTGTTGCCCTTCGACTTGCCGCCCATGTTCTCGCTGAACACAGGTGTATTTGTGGCAGTGAAGCAGCAGACCGATTCGGGTACCATGGTCTTGTGTGCTGTAAATCCGAGGGAAAGATTGCAAGACATTAAAAGGTAAATAACATTATCAAGAGGAGCCTCAAAACAGCCGGATGCCCAGCAGTAAGGGAGCCACCCGAACTATGCAAATCTGATGGCGGCCAGAAGAGTCCAGATGGTATCACACTTCAAGCCTGGACAGACGGGAAGCAGATGGTGTGGGACTATACATGTCCATCTACCTTGGCTGATACCTATCTCCAATACACCAGGGAGGAAGGAGGGGCAGCTGCCAGCTTCAGGGAGTCCCAAAAATCTAGAAAATATGAAGAACTTGCCCATCACTATGTGTTTGTTCCCATAGGCTCGGAGACCCTTGGCTCATGGGGAAAGTGTGCATCTAAATTCCTTAAGGAGCTAGGCAAAATACTCATCAGGGTAACTAGGGATCCCAGGGCAGCTAGTTTTCTGCTCCAGCGACTCAGCGCTGCTGTTCAGAGGGGTAATGCCTACTGTATTTTGGGCACGCGCCCAAGTTCTGAAGAGTTGGATGAAATTTTCGCATTATAATCAATGACAAACACGTAACAATATGTACTAGACATGTATCTCTCACACGTCATGTACTGTATGTGCCATTTTTGTATTAGCAATGTATCGCTTAAATATTTCTGTACCATATTACGTAATAAAATTTACCTATTGGTAAAAAAAGAATGAAAAGATGGGGTGGTAGGGGAAGTGGAATATTCAAACGGCTTCAAAAAGAAATGCAAATATTCTTCCTTGAAGCCTTTTTATCAACTTCTCCGAGGCTATGGGTCCCACAATTTACACCAGAGGTTGACCCCATCCACACACACACACACACATATGTATATATATGTATATATGTATATATGTATGTATATCTATGTATATATGTATATATATATATATATGTATATATATAATATAGGGAAGTACCACCTCTATAGCTGGAATGGGGACCCTCATCCTCAGAGAAGACAATAAACGTACCTCAGGGAAAACTCAAGGTTCTCCCCGGAGCTGTTTGAATATTTTCTTCTCCTACCACCCCCTATATTTATATTCTATGTGAACATTTATTAATAAACAAAATACATATATATATATATATATATATATTTTATATATATATATATATATATATATATATATATTTTATATATATATATATGTCGTGCCGAATAGGCAGAACTTGCGATCTTGGCTTAAATAGCAACGCTCATCTTGCCATATAAGACAAGCGAAAATTTGTGTATGCAATAATTTCGCTAAAATCATTCTGAACCTAACGAAAAAAATATATTTGATTGTGTTTGTTTAGTACTAAATTATCGTAAACGTATTTAAAACATATTTAGTTGGGTTAGGCTAAAATAAATTGCTCTTGTTATAATAAGGTTAGGTAAGTTTTCTAAGATTCTTTTGGTGCAAAATTAAAATTTTTAAATTAACATTAATGAAAAAAATACATCTTTAAACGTAAAAGAGAAAATTTCAAAAAGGACTTAATTTTAAATGAGTTCTTGCTAATTGGCTAGTTTTACATATTCGGCACGACATATATATATATATATATATATATATATATATATATATATATATATATATATATATATATATATATATATATATATATATATATATACATATATATATATATATATTTATTTATATATATATATATATATATATATATATATATATATATATATATAGATATATATATATATATATATATATATATATATATATATATATATATATATATATATATATATATATATATATATATATATATATATATATATATATAGGATGTTAGACAAAATAATGTGAACATCTTATTATTTAAAAATTTTATTTTCATTATGGAATTGGTCCTCCATTTGCAGCAGAAACAGCACCAGTTCGTCGAGGAACTGATTCATACAGCATCTGAACAGCATCTAGGGGAATTTTGAGCCATTATTTAAGCAAAACCTGCTTTCACTCTTCCAAAGCCAGCAAGACTCACTTGTACATAAAGTATCTATGTAGTGGCAATTGTTTATCCTTCTCTGTCTAGTCCTTCTCTCTTTCTTAACCTCTAACACGCTATGAGTGTAATTACTGAGAAACATTACAACACACTCAAGTATCACACCTGCACACATAGGCATGTTTATGGAAGATTACTAAAGGTATGTTTTAAAACTATTTCAATACTGAGTGACAATCATATATTTGTTACAGTAATATTTACTAGTAAGCATATGGCAAGTTTCTGTGAATTATGTCACACTCGCTGACCTGCACCACACACATATTAGGTAAGCGTCAGGCGGTTCTATTCATATCTTTCCCTCGTTAAGGTATAATGTCTGACGTTAGCACATACACAGCCTTTCAATAGATCGCTATCAACGCTATATCTCCAAACATGCCATGTAAGCAAAGGGAGACACCTGGCACCGAGACTCTCAGACACTTGACGCCAGAATGAGGAAACAGTGTTTTGCAACAGGAGAATTCGAGAGTAATAAATGAACTACATTGGGTTAATTGATTTAACCCTAAAGCCACTCAATTGAGTGGCTTTAGGGCTTTAATACATATACAGTGCTAGTTTGAATAATTCTTTATTTGAGATTCAAGTATTGCTGATTATATATATGTATATATATATATATATATATATATATATATATATATATATATATATATATATATATATATATATATGTATATATATATATATATATATATATATATATATATATATATATATATATATATATATATATATATATATCCTAGGTAGTAGGTTGGTAAACAGCAACCGCCCAGGGAGGTACTACCGTCCTGCCAAGTGAGTGTACAACGAAAACCTGTAATTGTTTTAAATTATGGTAGGATTGCTGGTGTCTTTTGTCTGTCTCATAAACATGCAAGATTTCAGGTACGTCTTGCTACTTCTACTTACACTTAGGTCACACTACACATACATGTACAAGCATATATATACATACCCCTCTGGGTATTCTTCTATTTAATTTCTAGTTCTTGTTCTTGTTTATTTCCTCTTATCTCCATGGGGAAGTGGAACAGAATTCTTCCTCCGTAAGCCATGCGTGTTGTAAGAGGCGACTAAAATGCCGGGAGCAAGGGGCTAGTAACCCCTTCTCCCGTATAAATTACTAAATTTAAAAGAGAAACTTTCGTTTTTCTTTTTGGGCCACCCTGCTTTGGTGGGATACGGCCGGTGTGTTGAAAGATATATATATATATATATATATATATATATATATATATATATATATATATATATATATATATATATATATATATATATATATATATATATATATATATGTCGTGCCGAATATGTAAAACTGGTCAATTAGCAAGAACTCATTTAAAATTAAGTCCGTTCTAAAATTTTCTCTTATACGTTTTAAGATATATTTTTTCATTAATGTTGATGTAAAAATTTATAATTTTGCACCAAAAGGAACTTAGGAAACTTACCTAACCTTATTATAACAAGAAAAATTTATTTTAGCCTAACCCAACTAAATATATTTTAGATTTGTTTACAATAATTTAATACTAAACAAACACAGTGAAATATATTTTTTTCGTTAGGTTCAGAATGATTTTGGCGAAATTATTGCATACACAAATTTTCACTTGTCCTATATGGCAAGATGAGCGTTGCTATTTAAGCCAAGATGGCAAGTTCTGCCTATTCGGCACGACATATATATATATATATATATATATATATATATATATATATATATATATATATATATATATATATATATATATATATATATATATATATATATATATATATATATATATATATATATATATATATATATATATATATATATATATATATATATATAAGGCCACTTTTGTCAAAGCAGGGTTACCAAAAGAAAACACATTCACTATCAATTCAATCGCTGTCTTACCAGAATAGTGCTTAAATCATAATTTAGAACACCCTATGACTGCAACATTCCCCCACCCCTGCTGTTTCCCATCTCCAGGACTCAAGTCTGGCTAAGAGGTTTCCTGAATCCTTTTTAAATGTTACCATGCTAGCACCCCCCTCCCCCCCAACAGTAAGTCAAATCCATAACCCCACTCGCTCCGAACTAACACTTTTGTGTACTCACCTAATAGTGGTTGCAGGGGTCCAGCCATAACTCCTGGCCCTGCCTATTCTCTGGTAAAACCACCATGCCCCGAGTGAGGATCGAACTCACGACCTTGAGATTATGAGACTCACGCGCTGCCTACTGTGCTATCGAGGCTCCTCTGTGTGTGTGTGTGTGTGTGTGTGTGTGTGTGTGTGTGTGTGTGTGTGTGTGTGTGTGTGTGTGTGTGTGTGTGTGTGTGTGTGTGTGTGTGTGTGTGTGTGTGTGTGTGTGTGTGTGTGTGTGTGTGTGTTACTAGCTGTCAGAGGCACTTCTCGATACACACTTGGCCTGTTATGAGAAGTTTGTTTGGGCGTGTGTATGGGCGTGTTTTTGAGTGTGGGCGTATGTTTGAATGTGGGTGCGTGTGTGTGGGTGTAGGTTTGTGTGTGTGTGTGTGTTTGTGTGTGTTTACAACAAGCAATCAGGTTTTTGATCAGGTGTCAGGGAGGAGCCTGCGTGCTCAATCAGTACGTCCATCTCTACTCTCACAAATAGCGCCGCGCAACTGCAACAATTGCCTCCAACTCACCAGGACTAGATTTACACTTTTCTTCGTATCATTTTTCCAGAATTGTGTGAACACAGCAAGGAGTGGTACTCTGGTACCCAGTGTTAGTGTGAACACAGGAGTGGTACTCTGGTACCCAGTGTTAGTGTGAACACAGGAGTGGTACTCTGGTACCCAGTGTTAGTGTGAACACAGGAGTGGTACTCTGGTACCCAGTGTTAGTGTAAACACAGGAGTGGTACTCTGGTACCCAGTGTTAGTGTAAACACAGGAGTGGTACTCTGGTACCCAGTGTTAGTGTAAACACAGGAGTGGTACTCTGGTACCCAGTGTTAGTGTAAACACAGGAGTGGTACTCTGGTACCCAGTGTTAGTGTGAACACAGGAGTGGTACTCTGGTACCCAGTGTTAGTGTAAACACAGGAGTGGTACTCTGGTACCCAGTGTTAGTGTAAACACAGGAGTGGTACTCTGGTACCCAGTGTTAGTGTGAACACAGGAGTGGTACTCTGGTACCCAGTGTTAGTGTAAACACAGGAGTGGTACTCTGGTACCCAGTGTTAGTGTAAACACAGGAGTGGTACTCTGGTACCCAGTGTTAGTGTGAACACAGGAGTGGTAGTCTGGTACCCAGTGTTAGTGTAAACACAGGAGTGGTACTCTGGTACCCAGTGTTAGTGTAAACACAGGAGTGGTACTCTGGTACCCAGTGTTAGTGTAAACACAGGAGTGGTACTCTGGTACCCAGTGTTAGTGTAAACACAGGAGTGGTACTCTGGTACCCAGTGTTAGTGTGAACACAGGAGTGGTACTTTGGTACCCAGTGTTAGTGTAAACACAGGAGTGGTACTCTGGTACCCAGTGTTAGTGTAAACACAGGAGTGGTACTCTGGTACCCAGTGTTAGTGTAAACACAGGAGTGGCACTCTGGTACCCAGTGTTAATGTAAACACAGGAGTGGTACTCTGGTACCCAGTGTTAGTGTGAACACAGGAGTGGTACTCAGGTACCTAGTGTTATTGTGTGAACTAAGCCAGGAGTGGTACTCAGGAACCTATAGTGTTATTGTGTAACCACAGCCAGGAGTGGTACTGAGGTACCTAGTGTTATTGTGTGAACACAGGAGTGGTACTCAGGTACCTAGTGTTATTGTGTGAACACAGGACTGGTACTCAGGTACCTAGTGTTATTGTGTGAACAGAGGAGTGGTACTCGGGTACCTAGTGTTATTGTAGTTTCACCTGCGTGAGCATACACGATGCCTGCTACATACCAGAAGCCAGACTTCTGTCCTGACAACCTATTCAACTAGGTTGTTTGTGTGAGCATCTTGCTGGGGTATCATAGCCTGGATGATGTGGCACTTGGCGGAGGTAGTGGTCCAGGCTCAAGCAGGTGTTTGTTTGCATAAACAGTTTGCTCACTGAATTGTATCAGGGAGGGCTATCCTAGGTAATTTACACATACGTTACTATGTAATAAGATCACAGTTAACAGGTGATATCAGCGTATGTAGTTCCTTGATAATGTGAGCAATCACGAAATCTGCTGGATGATAGGTGAAAAGAGACACCAGGTGTCTTAAGGAAACACGTTCTGTTTCCAACCGTACCGGGGATCGAACCACGCACCTCAGACGAGTGCACCAGCAGTCGAACTACAGGACAGGGCAAATTTTAATAATGTCATGAAAGACACAAAATTATCTAAACACAAGTGAGCACAGTTTGTTACAAAGACTGATTAACTGTTAAGCATACTGTGTTGTAGACAAACTGCCACACTAATGGGTGCGTGTGGTACAGCGTTAGGCTGATGGTTACACTGTATTACAGATGGCTTCACTGATTATTATAATAAATAAGACACTTGTTTAACATTTGTGTATCTTTACTGGTTTGAGGTAATCAGTCCCTCAGCCTAGAGTCAATGGTTACAACGTATGTTACAATGGTTAATACATTGATAAATGCACGGTAGGTCAACTTAACAAAAGTCAGCTGTTTTAGTTCAAAATCTCCAAATGCTGTTGCTCGTCTCTCCGTTGATGCAAACAGGTGTCACGACAGCTTTAACACGTAAAATATTTACAATGACACCGTGCGCGCTTCATACACTCTGTACGTGTTGATGCTGCAGGTTTAAAACAGTGTCACTCACCATCTACATTATTCCTTGCTTTAGTTATTTTTTTCCTTAAGAAAAATGTTTGTGAAGCAGCTTTCAAGACGGCAAGATATAAGAACATAAGAAAGAGGTAACAATACAACAGACCTACTGACCCATGTGGAGCAGGTCCATGTCCCCCCCCCCCCGGATTAGACCAATGACCCACCCAGTCTGATGATCTCCACTCAAGGATGGAGCACTGCACCAGACCCAGCAGCACAAGCTAGTCAGGTCCAACTCACACCCACCCAGACGCTGATGTAACCTGTGGTGTTTCTTTCACTCGTAAAATAACTTCTGGTGCTCTATTCACTGTGAACGAGATAATATACTGACTTGTATGATATGGATTTTATGTAATTTTAGCTTCATTTAGGCTTCGTTTGGTGGCTGTGGCTAAGGATGTACTTTTAGCCATGTGGGTGGGAGGGTGATGTACATGAGTACCTGTTTACTAACTGAAGACTATTGAGGTAGAGGTACCTAGTTACAAGATTGACCTCTCTGTCCTGTCCTTGTTCCCTCTCCTATATAAAGTGCCTCCCTCAGCTTAGTGTGTTAGTGTGACTTGTAAATGGTCCAAGTCAGACCGAAACGTTGTTATAAGCTTCTCTCTCCTATGTGCGGGTTATTTATGTAGTGATTACTTAGGTTAGTGGGTATGACATAAGTGACCACTGCCACAAGGCTGACTACTTTGGGGTAACATAAGTAACTACTGCGAAGAGACTGACCACTTGGGGAAATACAAAAAACCACTGCCTCAATACTGACCAAATAGTGGTAACACACCTGTTCACAGGTGACTACTGCCACAAGTTCAGCCACAAGTTCAGCCACAAGCAGGCACCAACATACCCGTTGGAACATAGTCACTCGGTCACAACTGATCAAGCCACTCGGTCACAACTGATCAAGCCACTCGGTCACAACTCATCAAGTCACTCAATAAAGTCTATTATTGTGTTATGACTGTCACCTTCTAAGTGTATACTGACCACCACCATCACCACCTCCACCTCCACCATCACCACCTCCACCACCACCACCACAACCTCCACCACCACCACTACCTCCACCATCACCTCCACCACCACAACCTCCACCACCACAACCTCCACTAGCTCCACCACCACCTCCACCACCACTAAAACCTCCACCACCACCACAACCTCCACCACCACCACAGCCTCCACCACCACCACCACCTAACTCTGAGTGATCCAGGTGTTTCACCCACGTATTTCTTTTCTAAAAGTAACTACACTCAGAAAAACTAAACAAAATCGTCAAAAGTCATACATCACAGGTGAAAATAAGAAGAGTATACGAACTTCAGCCTCCAGCTGAGGAAGTTCTTTCCAGGAGAATAACAGGTGTATGATGCTAGGTTTTCGTCAGGAAATGTGACCTGACCTCTTTGTCGAAAGATAATCCAATTGACAAGTGTACAAGGAACACAAAATATGTACAAAGGCTACCAGGCCTAGGTGAAATCATGTGCGTCTGGCCCAGGAACTAGATCAGTGAAACGAAGAAGGTAGAAATTTACTGGTTGCTGGAGGAAGTGACCTCAGGGCGAGAATAGCTATATCGGGACTGACCACCTCAAAATTATGTCTTCGAGGGTGATGGACTGATTAAATTATCTTGACATCTATGTTACTCCTGCCTTCTCTGTATTCGACTGAAGAAGCCTACTATGTAGGCGAGACGTTTCGGAATCAAGATAGCATCAGATTTCCACTTGGACTGAGGGAGGTTAAAATTAGTATGTGAAGTCATCGTTGGTTACTCAAGATTTTTATGCTTCTACACGCATTTTGTGCCGTATATAATGTCTGCAACTTCCCATTTAATATTATAGTCATGGCTCTTGACAAGTTATGTATACTGGAAGGTTGATTACTGCTACTGTGATCACTGCTGCTGCAGCTGTGGCGTCTGCTGCTGCTGTGACTTCTGCTGCTGCTGTGACTACTATGCTACTCTTTAATTCCTTTCTGTTTATTCTTCTCATCTGAAAAGTCCACTGGTTTCCGATTAGCAGTGCTACTACTTCACTTCCTCTGTTACACCGCTGTCTTTCTCATAATTTGATATACAACTGGAAATATCGCACAAACTAGTCAGGTCCAACTCACACCCACCCACACCCACTCATGTATTTATCCAACCTATTTTTAAAACTGCACAACCGCTGTCTTTCTCATAATTTGATATACAACTGGAAATATCGCATCTGATGTCTAGGATGCCTCTCTACATTCTTTTACTCGATAGTCATTAATTAATTTTAAGAAATGATGGATAAGTTTAACGATTAGGGACAATACTAAATTCTTAAAGAATCATATTTAAGAATGCAATGGAAACAAGAGTCATACAAATTTAAAGAGAGTGTTTATTTGTTCATACATTTGTTTACATATCAATAGTTTTCCTCATTTGCATATATCTTTCAAAAGTTATTAAACACACATATTAATTAATTTACTTAAGCTTATTTAAAACAATAATTGCGTAATAATATATGGAGTGAGCAAACTCACTGTTGTAAGTCATGTTATTATTAGTACATTCAGGAGGAAGCTCTAAGCCCGAAAGTGTCGTACAGGGCCATGGAAGGAACGATTACTCCCATCGGAATTAAGGCAGCTTCGTGATGGCTATGAGACCATAGGTGGGTAAAAAATTTATTATTCCATGAGCAAAACACAGATTAAAAAAGTGACATGCTCAATGATTCAAGCTACAGTCTTGTCAGTTTCCCTTCAAACATTTGTATGTAGTATAACTGCTGCATTTATCCTTTCCTATTTGTGATGACCTTCTTTCTCTGTTCTACAATCTACTGACGATTACTCCTGCCAGTAGCCGAAGCAGTCTCATGTCAGTCGCTGCTTTCATGTCTACATGATCACTCCCATCATCATTAATTAAACAGTCGACGACTGTAACTATCAACCCGATACGAATCGATGTGCATCAGCAGGTGCACTTGGTAGTTTATTTACAAGGTGTATAACTTCCCACGTAGTAGTGCATATTAAAGACTCACAACATAGTAATAATAATAATAATAATAATAATAAATAACTATTATTGGCCTGTAAGTTTTAGAACTGGCTTGCCAAGTGATCGAATCCAAAACCTTTGTGAGTGCATATTGAAGGTAAGAACACTCCCTATTTAAAAAAAATGGCAGTAAAGCCTAAGCAAATATAGTGGATAGATTATGTTAACGGTGTAAGAAACTATAAGGTATACGGAACTATAAACTATCACTATAACACACCTCACGAATGTATTATGTGTTCATTAATATGTTTGCTGTAAATTTGTTTACTGTAATTGTAGTATTCATCTTTCATAAATTTATTGAAACTGCATCTTAATGTGTTGAGAATGTCTACGTCAAACTGGTTAAGGCCACAAGATCTTGAAAGTGTATCTTGCGATGGACTAAGGGACATGGAGTGTACAGAAGAATTTCCTGCGTCACTTGTATCCTCTTTACAACACTTTGTATGTAAGAACGAGTCCTCTGCTTTGAGGCGTATGGCCCTGGTAAACAACGTACAGAGAATTGGTCGTGGATGTCATGGGGTTTGTGATCGTCCGTACCCCACAGAAAATTAGGCTGGAGGAGGCGGGGTAAGTCTTCTGGCCATCACCGTTGAGTACGACGTAGTCTGAAGAGCAGTTGGTGCTGGCGATAATGTAAGTCTTGAGCTGTTTAACCTGGATGCGGCGTCCAGAGGAAGCCTAGTGGAGGAGGAGGGTGGTGTTACATTATTATGGTATATTCGTAGAGTATCAACTAACAAAAGAGCGAGTGAGAACTAATGTCACCAGAAATTTATATCAATGTTTAGTCATTTGGCATTACAAATACGATGTATACCTGGAGAGGGTTTGGGAGGTCAACACCCCTGCGGCCCGGTCTGAAACCAGACCTCGTGGTGGATCAGAGTCTGATCAATCAGGCTATTACTGCTGGCCGCACGCAAACTGACATACGAACCACAGCCCGGCTGGTCAGGTACTGACTTTAAGTAAGATCAACTTTCTTTCTGAGATTTGAAGAATTCTCTATAGCTTACACAGAAATGTAAGTTTGCCTACAGATTTGACTCACGAAATCGTAATAACACGATTGCAAACAAATCGCAGAAGGATGGGGGTTCGAACCCACGGCGGGCGAGTCCTCAAACTCACAGATGTGTCAACCACTGGCCTGCCGTGGGTTCAATCGCCACCCGTTCCGTGATGCAAACAGATTTACTGACTATGACTGGTAAGTAATAAACTTGCAAGATGTGTATGAGAGCCGCAGTCCACCAAGATACTGGAATACACAACTCATATAAAAAGTAGTTTAGGTCATCAATATATGTCGACCACGACCGAGGGTCCATATGACCTAGTTTCTATACTTTCAAAATCTTTAAGTGTCCAGAGGCATGATACCCATCTGCTATTAGGCAGCTGGGTAAAATGGTACCTCCCTATCTATCTATCTATATATATATATATATATATATATATATATATATATATATATATATATATATATATATATATATATATATATATATATATATAGATATATATATATATATATATATATATATATACATATATATATATATATATATATATATATATATATATATATATATATATATATATATATATATATATATATATATATATATATATCTAGGTAGTAGGTTGGTAGACAGCAACCACCCAGGGAAGTACTACCGTCCTGCCAGATGACTGTGAAACAAAAACCTGTAACTGTTTTGCATGATGGTAGGATTGCTGGTTTCTTTTTCTGTCTCATAAACACGCTAAGATAACAGGGATATCTTGCTACTCCTACTTACACTTTGGTCACACTTCACAGACACGCACATGCATATATATATATACATACATCTAGGTTTTTCTCCTTTTTCTAAATAGCTCTTGTTCTTTTTTATTTCTTCTATTGTCCATGGGGAAGTGGAAAAGAATCTTTCCTCCGTAAGCCATGCGTGTCGTATGAGGCGACTAAAATGCCGGGAGCAATGGGCTAGTAACCCCTTCTCCTGTATACAATTACTAAAAAAGAGAAGAAGAAAAACTTTATAAAACTGGGTTGCTTAAATGTGCGTGGATGTAGTGCGGATGACAAGAAACAGATGATTGCTGATGTTATGAATGAAAAGAAGTTGGATGTCCTGGCCCTAAGCGAAACAAAGCTGAAGGGGGTAGGAGAGTTTCAGTGGGGGGAAATAAATGGGATTAAATCTGGAGTATCTGAGAGAGTTAGAGCAAAGGAAGGGGTAGCAGTAATGTTAAATGATCAGTTATGGAAGGAGAAAAGAGAATATGAATGTGTAAATTCAAGAATTATGTGGATTAAAGTCAAGGTTGGATGCGAGAAGTGGGTCATAATAAGCGTGTATGCACCTGGAGAAGAGAGGAATGCAGAGGAGAGAGAGAGATTTTGGGAGATGTTAAGTGAATGTATAGGAGCCTTTGAACCAAGTGAGAGAGTAATTGTGGTAGGGGACTTGAATGCTAAAGTAGGAGAAACTTTTAGAGAGGGTGTGGTAGGTAAGTTTGGGGTGCCAGGTGTAAATGATAATGGGAGCCCTTTGATTGAACTTTGTATAGAAAGGGGTTTAGTTATAGGTAATACATATTTTAAGAAAAAGAGGATAAATAAGTATACACGATATGATGTAGGGCGAAATGACAGTAGTTTGTTGGATTATGTATTGGTAGATAAAAGACTGTTGAGTAGACTTCAGGATGTACATGTTTATAGAGGGGCCACAGATATATCAGATCACTTTCTAGTTGTAGCTACACTGAGAGTAAAAGGTAGATGGGATACAAGGAGAATAGAAGCATCAGGGAAGAGAGAGGTGAAGGTTTATAAACTAAAAGAGGAGGCAGTTAGGGTAAGATATAAACAGCTATTGGAGGATAGATGGGCTAATGAGAGCATAGGCAATGGGGTCGAAGAGGTATGGGGTAGGTTTAAAAATGTAGTGTTAGAGTGTTCAGCAGAAGTTTGTGGTTACAGGAAAGTGGGTGCAGGAGGGAAGAGGAGCGATTGGTGGAATGATGATGTAAAGAGAGTAGTAAGGGAGAAAAAGTTAGCATATGAGAAGTTTTTACAAAGTAGAAGTGATGCAAGGAGGGAAGAGTATATGGAGAAAAAGAGAGAAGTTAAGAGAGTGGTGAAGCAATGTAAAAAGAGAGCAAATGAGAGAGTGGGTGAGATGTTATCAACAAATTTTGTGGAAAATAAGAAAAAGTTTTGGAGTGAGATTAACAAGTTAAGAAAGCCTAGAGAACAAATGGATTTGTCAGTTAAAAATAGGAGAGGAGAGTTATTAAATGGAGAGTTAGAGGTATTGGGAAGATGGAAGGAATATTTTGAGGAATTGTTAAATGTTGATGAAGATAGGGAAGCTGTGATTTCGTGTATAGGGCAAGGAGGAATAACATCTTGTAGGAGTGAGGAAGAGCCAGTTGTGAGTGTGGGGGAAGTTCGTGAGGCAGTAGGCAAAATGAAAGGGGGTAAGGCAGCCGGGATTGATGGGATAAAGATAGAAATGTTAAAAGCAGGTGGGGATATAGTTTTGGAGTGGTTGGTGCAATTATTTAATAAATGTATGGAAGAGGGTAAGGTACCTAGGGATTGGCAGAGAGCATGCATAGTTCCTTTGTATAAAGGCAAAGGGGATAAAAGAGAGTGCAAAAATTATAGGGGGATAAGTCTGTTGAGTGTACCTGGTAAAGTGTATGGTAGAGTTATAATTGAAAGAATTAAGAGTAAGACGGAGAATAGGATAGCAGATGAACAAGGAGGCTTTAGGAAAGGTAGGGGGTGTGTGGACCAGGTGTTTACAGTGAAACATATAAGTGAACAGTATTTAGATAAGGCTAAAGAGGTCTTTGTGGCATTTATGGATTTGGAAAAGGCATATGACAGGGTGGATAGGGGGGCAATGTGGCAGATGTTGCAAGTGTATGGTGTAGGAGGTAGGTTACTGAAAGCAGTGAAGAGTTTTTACGAGGATAGTGAGGCTCAAGTTAGAGTATGTAGGAAAGAAGGAAATTTTTTCCCAGTAAAAGTAGGCCTTAGACAAGGATGTGTGATGTCACCGTGGTTGTTTAATATATTTATAGATGGGGTTGTAAGAGAAGTAAATGCGAGGGTCTTGGCAAGAGGCGTGGAGTTAAAAGATAAAGAATCACACACAAAGTGGGAGTTGTCACAGCTGCTCTTTGCTGATGACACTGTGCTCTTGGGAGATTCTGAAGAGAAGTTGCAGAGATTGGTGGATGAATTTGGTAGGGTGTGCAAAAGAAGAAAATTAAAGGTGAATACAGGAAAGAGTAAGGTTATGAGGATAACAAAAAGATTAGGTGATGAAAGATTGAATATCAGATTGGAGGGAGAGAGTATGGAGGAGGTGAATGTATTCAGATATTTGGGAGTGGACGTGTCAGCGGATGGGTCTATGAAAGATGAGGTGAATCATAGAATTGATGAGGGAAAAAGAGTGAGTGGTGCACTTAGGAGTCTGTGGAGACAAAGAACTTTGTCCTTGGAGGCAAAGAGGGGAATGTATGAGAGTATAGTTTTACCAACGCTCTTATATGGGTGTGAAGCGTGGGTGATGAATGTTGCAGCGAGGAGAAGGCTGGAGGCAGTGGAGATGTCATGTCTGAGGGCAATGTGTGGTGTGAATATAATGCAGAGAAGTCGTAGTTTGGAAGTTAGGAGGAGGTGCGGGATTACCAAAACTGTTGTCCAGAGGGCTGAGGAAGGGTTGTTGAGGTGGTTCGGACATGTAGAGAGAATGGAGCGAAACAGAATGACTTCAAGAGTGTATCAGTCTGTAGTGGAAGGAAGGCGGGGTAGGGGTCGGCCTAGGAAGGGTTGGAGGGAGGGGGTAAAGGAGGTTTTGTGTGCGAGGGGCTTGGACTTCCAGCAGGCATGCGTGAGCGTGTTTGATAGGAGTGAATGGAGACAAATGGTTTTTAATACTTGACGTGCTGTTGGAGTGTGAGCAAAGTAACATTTATGAAGGGATTCAGGGAAACCGGCAGGCCGGACTTGAGTCCTGGAGATGGGAAGTACAGTGCCTGCACTCTGAAGGAGGGGTGTTAATGTTGCAGTTTAAAAACTGTAGTGTAAAGCACCCTTCTGGCAAGACAGTGATGGAGTGAATGATGGTGAAAGTTTTTCTTTTTCGGGCCACCCTGCCTTGGTGGGAATCGGCCGGTGTGATAATAAAAAAAAAAATAATATATATATATATATATATATATATATATATATATATATATATATATATATATATATATATATATATATATCCCACCGAAGCAGGGTATCCTAATAAGGAAAACGAAATTGCCAGTGATCTCAGCGTTGGGATAAATGCCGTTGAATTCATGTGTCCCGTACACATTTGAGTGCCATCTCTTTGTAAATGGTTGTTGAAGTGGATAATCCCAGTGTGCCCTGGAATACATTCAGGAAAACATGTGAGTATGCTGTCTCTTTGAGCTACAGTATATACCGTGTTTGGCCTAAGCACAAAGGCTACAATATTAGTGTGGCTATTCTATTTCAAGTGGTCACTGCTCTGCCGGTGTGAAATATTTGTACACTTCCATTATTTTGCTATATATATGTGTCATTGTTATGCATCCCATTTTTTGTATGTAATTATATTTCTTTCATTTGTTACTGCTAAATTAGTGTGAGTGTTACTGCTATACTGCATTCGACACTGACACACGGAGAAGCAGCCCAGCCACCGTGGAGAGAAGACGTCGTCGTTCCTGCTCTTCAGCTGAGCAACTCTGAACACTGTTGCTCGAGATTTTTCTTGGGTTATCCTGAGTAGTTCTTCACCAGAGCTGAGAGGAAACTTGCTTTCAGTCACTTCGAGCCCCATCCCATCAAGAGGGTAAGGCGGTGACTTGCTTGCTTGTTCACCCCTCTCATCCCCATCCCTCCATCCTCCCCTCACCCAAACATCAACACTGGCCCACACACTAACACACTACATACATTGCTATCCTTCTGACTTTCCTATCTTCTTCTTTTTCGGCAACTTCGCTTTGGCGAGTTAACAAGGCATTTTGACCATCCGGTAGCCCGTGTGGTGTTTTTAAAATCCGGCCGATCTTTGCCTTGGGCCCTTTCCCCTCACTACTCGAGGGTAGGCTATCTTAGGGGCTGACCTTCATAAGTCAGCTGAAATAGGATGTTAGATTAACATTAAGGAAAGATCCCTTTTTGTTAAGAAACTCCTCTGCCAGATGTTCCTTCCTAGACATCATGGCGAGGATACGAATAAGATTACGTATTGATGGAAATCAAATGTCGATGAAAGAAATTCTAGCATGTATTTGCTCGAACTCAACTGTTGCTCCAGTGGATGTTTTTCAAACCCACGCTGGAGCAGTACTTCTCCTCTCTTCGGAAGAAGAGTTACTTCAACTGCTGAAGCATGATGTCCTTGATAAACTGAAGACTTCTGGTGTTACCCCAGTTGCACCTGAGAGCTATCAAGCTCAGAGGACTGTGTTTGTTGCAAGAATCAACAGTTTCATGAGACATAGCACAGTGAATGAAATTGTTGAGGACTTTAATACAGAGAATTCTGAATTTAGGGCTGTCGAAGCACATAAATTCTCAAAACCTAACAACAACAAGGTAACCTTAAAGTTAATACTTGAGACACCTGATGAGGCCAAACTAGTGTGTCAAAATGGCTTCAAATGTTTTGGCACCAGATGTACACCTGACCAAATCTCTTTTGAACGATTTGTCAGTGTGACACAATGTTTGGTCATAACACCAACAAATGCAGTACTCAAGGGCGGATTTGTAGCATTTGCTCTGGCCAACATTCTTATCGAGATTGTAATAATAAAAATACACCCAAATGTGTCCTCTGCAACGGAAAACATCATGCTGTTTCTGCTATTTGTCCTGAAAGGAAAAAGGAAATGCAGAAAATTATTGAAGCCAAGAAACTGTCCACTTCTAAGAAGACCACTCCCCAGGCACCGCCAACCATGTCCCAAACTTCCTTCCCAGCTCTGCCTGGATCAAGTGGGACTCCTCAGGTCTCTACCAATGGTTCCAATGTTTGGAATTCTGCCCCTCTTGGGGCGCCCCAATCTAACCCTCACCTACAACATACACAAACGCAACAACAAGGTTCAGTCTCATCTCCTATGTCTCAGGTATCCACAGCTGGGGATATGACGAGAGCACAACTAATGTATATGATGGCCAAAGACATAGCAGGTGGTGACATTCAACTCTGCTCTCAGGTTTTAAATGATCTGTTAATGGCTAATGGGATCACTCCCATCACTATCCCAGAAAATGTGAAGGCTATTATGACCCAGCCTTCTCATAACAAGAAGTATGTACTCTACTCTACATCTAAAAATAAGCCTAAGTCATCCCTGGCCCAGGGATCGCCCACCTCGCATACCCAGGTTGTCAACTCCCCTCAACCCGATAAGTCAACACCTGAACATAACAATGCCCCAGAAATTGGTGCCTACTCTCCCGCTATTGAAGCTGATCCTGTTGAACAGGAACTTTCCCAGGGTAACTCACATTGCCTACCTAATTTTCCCTTGGAGCCTCCACAGTCTCCCATTAACTCTCACGAGCCTCTGCTTCCTGTAACTGGGAATATCATACCTCAGTTTTCTGATGATGACTCTAACGATTCTAATGAGTCTGTTAATATTACCACCTCTAGTGAAGATGATGGCATTTTTAATACACAAGCAACTACGCAGCAGTTCCCTCCTCCCCTTGACGAGTCCAGCAGGGATAGTGTGGATACCAAACATGACATTACTTGCAGGCGTTCAGACCGCAGTACACGAGCGAAGTGCAAGAAATAATGGGGATTACAATTTTCCAACTTAATGTTCAACATTTCTTTAATAACCGTTACCTCCTTGAGGTTGAACTACATAATTACAATCCCGATGTTATACTCTTGAACGAGACTGCTGCAAGAGTTGATCAACATATTAAATTACGTGGTTACTCTACTGTGGAGAAATCGAGAGGACCCTTTAGTGGTGTAGCCATCTTAGTTAAATTAGGCTATACATTTAAAAATATTCATGTTGATGAAGATAACATTCTTGCAATAGATATGACAACGTCTCATGGCCAACTAGTGATAGTAACTGGATATTTTCCCCCGAGACAACAATATATAGAGTCAGTTCCTCTACATAGGATATTAAGCAGAAATATTCCAACAATTCTAGCGGGAGATTTTAATGCTCATCACCCGGCCCTCTTCAACTGTGGAACTGGTATTCCACTGGGCGACTTAAAAGGAAAACAACTATTTAATATCATGACAGCTAGAAACTTGTCATTTCAAGGCCCATTCTTTAAATCGTACATTGGACCTCATCCAGGGACACCAGATATAGTACTGACAAACAGACTGTGACATCTTTCACTGTCGTATATCTCCTGGTGGAAATGTAGGATCTGACCTTATCCCTGTTATAATACAACTACAAACTTCTCCATTTAGAATACCTGTACCTCCTAAACCCAATCTTAACACCCTAGGATTTGACCCCTTCAGGGCATTTCTGGGTGACGATGAAATTGTCATTGGAAAATCTACCTTCCACTGCAATTGATGATGCAATCAGATCCCTGCATAATCGAATAATTGAAGCTACTAATGCAACTTGTCAATTAGCTTCCACAAAGATATACCAACAATATAAACCTACTAGGGAAATTAGAGACAATTTAAGAAATTATCAAGCAGAATGTCGAAGGCATCTTCAAACGCGACAACCACCAGCAGCTACACTGCACCGATTAAGGCAAGAATTAATTAACATGATTAGTCATCACAAACGGGACTTATGGAAATTGCTAGTTCTTCAAGCTAATCAGTATAAACGTGAACCAGCAAAATTTTGGAGTAAGATCCGACAACTTTTAGGGGCAAAGCACAAGGCTCCTAACTACCTAGTTCATACCTTCACTGATGAGGATGATGAAGATGTTGAAATTAAACTTGACGATCCACAGGACCAGGCTAATTTGATGGGTGATGTATGGGAGAAAATTCTCTCTCACAATAACAGTCGTCAATTTAACAATAATCATTATCAGTTGGTAAATGAATGGAGAGAGGAGAACTTGGATGATCTACAACCACTACCTTCCATCGATACTTCAACTCTTGAAGATACCCACCCGCTTACTAGACCTATTACATTATTAGAGATGAGTCAGGTTATTGGAAGAATGCGAAATAGAGCCCCTGGCCTCTCTGGAATAACAATGAAACAAATAAAGTTCCTACCCAGAAATTGTAAACAGTCTTTGGTAAATATCTTTAATGCTATCTTGGCCTCAGGACATTTTCCAGTTGTTTTTAAGACTGCTAGGATGATCTTTCTTGGTAAGCCCAATAAAGACATCCACCAACCTGGGAACTATAGACCTATATCTTTACTTGAAGTCACTGGAAAAGTTCTTGAGAAGGTCATTTCCAACAGATTGAACTACTATATGGAGTTTAATCACTTTTTTACTGAAAAACAATTTGGCTTTAGAACACATAGAGGTACCAATCATGCAATAAATGTTATTTTCGATATTGTAGCAAGTCTAAAACATCAGGGCAATCTTGCCTTAATTGCCACCAGAGATGTTCATAAAGCTTTTGATAGCTTATGGCATGATGGCCTTATATACAAACTCATTGACCTACCAGACTATGACTGGACTTTTCTCAGAGTAATATATAATTTCTTAACTCAAAGAAAAATCATTCCCACCTTTCATGGCAGGTCGACAGAGCCTTTTATACCGACAGCTGGTGTCCCACAAGGTTCTTGTCTCAGTCCACTTCTGTTCAACATTTATGTGAATGACCTTCCTCAACCAGAGTTTAATGATACAATTGTGACACAGTTTGCAGATAATGTTATTCATGTCGTCTCATCAACTCCGGTAACAGGAAAATACAAGTATGAGAGAGTCATAGAAAAAATGAATATTGAACTTCGTCGAACATCTAATTGGGAAAAGAAATGGAGAATGACGACTAATCCTGACAAAGTCCTTATTAGCACGATAGGATGTTTTGCATCAACAATTGAAGATAAAGGGAGTATCTCCATCAGAGGTACACCTGTAGCCATTAGAAACCCTAACAAGATTTTGGGATATGAAATAGACAGGCTGCTCCTCTCAACATCTCATGTAACTAAAAAGATCAACATAGCCAAAGCCGGTCTTAGCAGTCTCTTTCGATTCAATCAAGCCCCTCAACATGTCAAAAAACATCTGTATAAAATGTTAATACGACCTATACTCGAATACCCTTGTGTCCCAATGTCATTAACAACAAAGACCAATATGCTACGGTTACAAAGGGTCCAGAATAGAGCTCTTCGCTTCATTACCGATACCAGGAGGAAAGACAGAGTTAAAATGGCAGATTTACACATACAACAAGATATTACTGCCATAAATGTACGCCTTGACACCCTAAAAAAGAAACAACTCTATACAATGCAAGAACTATACATGCCAGATAGAGAACATTCTATACAAGTGGTAAATACCACGGATTATATCATCAATACTCCTCCTCACAGGACTCAAAGAATGACTCTCCCACAGAGGGTCCGTCGTTTTATACATAAAGATGATTACCATCGACCCATGATATTGAGCAACCTCCCTGATGATGAAGATTGGGTACCACCAGAACCCTTCTATGTATACTGAGAACATCATCGCCCCTAATTAGGGAGACATCTTATATAACAATCTAATGTAAAAATTATGCTATTTACTATGGCTGGACACCACCTGTAAGAAGCCATTGTCACGTAATTCTATAAACTGGCCAGAAAATTATTGCCTTCATTGTCGCATAAATATCCGTTGTGCAATCCAAAAAAAAAAAAAAAAAAAAAAAAAAAAAAAAAAAAAAAAAAAAAAAAAACAAAAAAAAAAAAAAAAAAAAAAAAAGTTGCAACTTGTATAATTACTACCAATTCAGAGTCATGTACTTATATTCTGTTATATCTATGTGACTCTGATGGGTTAGTCTTATACCCCTTAAAGAATATCTTATCATTTCACGTACACTTTTTAAATTACACCAAAGTGGTTGGGCCACTTACCTTTTATATCCTACCTCTCTCCCGCCTCCCACCCTTTTCCAAAATTTCTATCCTTACCCATCCTTCTTCCTTACCCATCTCACCAAAGCTCTGGTCTGGACAAGACAAGACTGCATTCGATATTTTCCATTTAACTCCTTCCATCTTCCCTCCCTTCTTTCCTGCCAGCCTCCCCCTTCCTTCTCTCTCAACCAACTTCACTCGCGCCCTCCCTGACACTTACATCCCACCCACCAACCCAACCTCTCCTTAACACCTATTCATGTGTGTTTGACTTTCGTGTTCGGTGTGCATGTAAAGAAAACCGAAGGGGAACCCATGGGGATTTTCAAAGCTGTTCAATTAAGGAATGAAGTGAAAAATATTGGAAACCACTGGAATGAAGTTCAAGAGGACTGACTGTGTCATGAAGGAGAACTTTGTGACGGTTTTACAATATTCCTATAGGACTTTGGAGTTCTGTGAATTATATATAACTGTGTGAACCACAGCTTGTATTGTTGCAGCACTGTAGCGTTGCAACTCGTCGGTACTGTGTACCATTTATATTATGATACTGTAATGAACTGTACAGTGACGCAGTGTTATGGAAAGACTGTAATGTTGTGATGGTGGGACGAGTGTTGACGATCATGGCAACCTCGTACTGTAAACAGTACGGTCCAGTGTACAGGTTACTTAATATTGAGTTAGAAATACTCTGCTAGAGAAAACTGAGTTGAAATAGAAATAGTTGCACGGTTATATATAAGTAAATTAGTTTCACTCTCATCATTAAATAAAAAAGCTGTTTTTTTTTCTGCCTTATCGCTTCTCAGGTTTATTAAAATCTATTTCTTTCCTATCTAATATTTGCAGCTTCCTTAGTGTTTTTTAGTATAAATATTCCTTTAGATATTATTAACTCAGGATAGTCACTTCAAACATATATAAATACAGTATTTTACTCTAGTACTTCCCGCTTTGCGATACTGAGAGACGAAAGCTTTTAAATATATAACACATTGTATATATATATAACACATTGTCTTAAAATAAGTGTACAATTCGTGTATATTTTCAGGAGTATATCTCTTAGACACAAGATGTACACATCTAGAGGTGAATATCTCTCACTGTATAAACACTGAGAATTTAATTTAATCCCGATTAAATGGATTAGAGTATTCTTGACCGGTGGTGAGCAGGTTAAATGCAGTCTTAATGACTCTTGTGTAGTCGATAGGTTTTAAATCTAATTAACAAAGCAACCTTTGTTTGATGACATGATTATATACACTGAGAGGTGTGGTCTCTCACTGTTTATACACTAATAGGAGTTTGTTTTAATCCTTAATTTAAAATTTAAAATATCCTTGACTAGTGGTTAGGATACAAGCAGCCTTAACTGTCACTCCCGTCTGTGTTCCACCTATACCTTCAGACTTGCAGGATAGTGTTCCGTTGCCTCAAGTGTCCGGGGACACTCAGACTGCCTTGAGTGCACAGCCTATCCCTGCAATGACTGCTATTAATGACCATTTGATAGTCGATAGTCTTTAAACCCAATTAAAAAACAACAACTTTGATTCATGTGTATGAACTCAAAACAGTAGTGAATATGCATCTGGTGATGTGTATATCTCTCAATCTATATATATTTAAAATTGACTTTAACCCTTATTTTAAGAATTAGAATATTGTTCTTTGGTGGTGTTCAGGTGACAATGCAGCCTTAATGACTCTCGTATAGTCAGTAGACTTTCAGCTTAATAACCAAGCAACTAACGAAACCCTAGAATGGGTATAATAAAAATTAAAAAAAAAAAAACTTACCTGTAGCCACCACTCACACTGGGTTAGTGTTTTCCGACTGGTAGTTGGGCGAACTCGGATAGAGCCTTTACTCTTACTGGCACCCAGAACCAGAAGCTGCCAGGATTTGAAGAAGTACATGTAAGTACTCTTAGGCTGTCAGAGCGTCGGAGAGTGCATGTTAGTGCTCTTAGTCAGGCTGTCAGAGGGTCGAGGAATGCATGTTAGCGCTCTTAGTCAGGCTGTCAGAGGGTCGAATAGCACATGTTAGTATTCTTAGGCTGTCAGGCAGTACTTGTTAGCGCTTTGATTTAGGCCGCCGACGGAATGAACACGTCAGAACACACGTCTGAACTCTAAGGTGATGGATGAAGTGTTTGAAATGCAAATGCTGACCTCACTTGTACTACTACTACTACGACTACCTCTCCATTTCTACTACAGTTGCTACTACCATTACTATTGCCTCTCTTAAGCCTTCACTCCCCTTCTTTCATGTGTCACTAAACTGCTCTTCCTATTTTCTTCTATTACTCCTACCACTACTTCCATTAGCAGCCTTACCACTACCGCTACTTCTTTTTCTTCTCCTTTTGGTCCCGTCCCTGTCCCCTTCACCATTTACAAAGTCATACTGTTAGTAATACTTTGTAACTGGCGAAAGTCACACTGAGACGTTATCGTAAACTTTTCTCTAATGTGTGGGTTATATGTGTAAACACATCTTTGTACGGGTACTGTCTGGGGGAAGAAAATTCTCATATGATTTCAAAGGAGATGAAAGAATTTATGACGACTCTTATTCTCTCCTTGGCTATTCGTCAACATTTCCAGGTTCGTAATTATGTAGAACTATGTATATACAATATGCATATTTATGGATGCATACTAGTTACTGAAATAAGTAATTATTGCTAATTAAAATAATAGAAAATACCATACACAGTGCTTAGGAAGCAGCTAGGTTTTGTGTAGTCAAATATTATTAAGAAAAATTAAGACCAAATTTCTGAAACAAAATTGATTTTTAAAGTATGAAGAGAACAAGGTTTTAACATGAAAGAGAATATTTACTTTATTATAACCTCTGCGCACTATTGGAAGCCTATAATTAAGAAATAGACCTAGTTTGTAAAGATGGTTTGCTTGGCCAATAATGTAGATAATAGATGTCTGCAAGTATTGTGTTTTTGCATGTACTAAGATTATATGTGTGTGTGTGTGTGTGTGCACTCCTGCCTCACCTTGTGGCACGTAGTCTTCTTGGCCGTAATACCGATGTTGAAGCCTTTGTCGGTGACCTTGCTGTCAGTGGTAAACTTTGCTCGAAAGTTGAATATCGGGGAGTAGAAGTAACCACTTTTCTTGCCGCAGAAACTGTCCAGTGAAAAGACAGATGGAGATAGAATATGCACTGGTGTTTGGAAGTGAGGGTGATAGATGCAAGAGAAGTACCCCTCTTCACTGGAGGTGCCTTGATAATGAAGGGCTCATGACTGAAGGAAGTGGAACCACCTATTCTTTTTCCATTGATTTAAAATTACTATCTTCTATTTCCAAGGCACTACATGATCCTCCATATATTTAGCATTTTTCTCCCTCTCATCAAAATAATAGTCTTTTACTAAACATATAGCTCTTCCACTCTAATAGCTCCATATAAACATCTAATGCACCACAACTAGCATTAATACTGAATAACCAACTTCGATACTCTTTATCTGGCTCTGCTTCTCCGTATTCAGTTCAAATACTCTAAATCTATTCTGGTAATGTACAAAGAGGAGTGAGACAGAGGTTGTTACTGGAACCTGGCATAAGAAGGGAAACGTAAGGTGTTTACTTACAGTACTAGTGGAACCTGCTATAGGGAAGAATGAGGCTAAGATTGGCACTTGCTACTGGAACCTGCCATGGGGAAGAGTATGCCTAGGGTTGTCACTTACTACTGGAACCTGTCATAGGGAAGAGTGAGGCTAACGTTGTCTCCGCATCCTGCCGCCAGCTGGAAAGTGTTGAACTGGAACACCGCCCGAAAAGGCCGGACCTGTAAAGAGAGAGATCATTCAATTATTATCATTTTAATTCACGCAGAAGCGTTAAACCCGTTGGGACCATGTAGGGTCAATCCGAGGACGAAAAGGGGAGTTCCAGTTCCTAAGATCAAGAGCTCTTCACCAGCATCAAGGCAACATCCTCGAGATGAGGGAGATGAATTATTTGTTCATTATAACATTATAACGATGTATTCTCCCTTTTTTTTCTGCTGCAGTTTAAAATACTTTCTTCAATCTTAGACATCTAGCATCTGTTGGGCAGTCACACTTAGTGGACTTAAGGTGCCTCTCTTCCTGTGTGAGATGCTTCTACAGACACACCTACCTGGGCTGACCCCAATTTCTATCCCACTACTGGAAGCTCTTGACAATGTGTTGACTATAACACGGAAGGCCTAGAGCTGTCATTCACCTTCCTAACCCTGTGGTTATTTTGCATCGGTTTCGATTATTGTATATATGTATATATATACTATATATATACTATATCTATATCTATATATATATCTATATCTATATATATATATATATATATATATATATATATATATATATATATATATATATATGCAATAAGATCACAATAAACAGGTGATTTCAGAATATGCAAAACAACCACTCTGAAAGAATAGAGAAATTCCAAGCGCTTTCGTGACTACTCACATTATCAAGTTCCTTGATAATGTGAGTAGTCACGAAAGCGCTTGGAATTTCTCTATTCTTTCAGAGTGGTTGTTTTGCATATATATATATATATATATATATATATGCCTCGGTGGGAGATGGCCGACTTGTGGAAAAAAAAAATATATATATATATATATATATATATATATATATATATATATATATATATATATATATATATATATATATATATATATATATATATATATATATATATATATATATATATATACACAATAATCGAAACCGAGCGACAGCTTTGTGTGTGTGTGTGCTCACCTATTTGTACTCACCTATTTGTGGTTGCAGGGGTCGATTCTTAGCTCCTGGCCCCGCCTCTTCACTGGTTGCTATTGGGTCCTCTCTCTCCCTGCTCCATGAGCTTTATCAAGCCTCGTCTTTAAACTATGTATGGTTCCCGCCTCCACTACGTCACTTTCTAGGCTATTCCACTGCCTGACAACTTTTTGACTGAAGAAATACTTTCTAACATCCCTTTGACTCATCTGAGTCTTCAACGTCCAATTGTGACCTCTTGTTTCTGTGTCCCCTCCCTGGAACATCCAGTCTCTGTCCACCTTGTCTATTCCGCGCAGTATTTTATATGTCCTTATCATGTCTCCCCTAACCCTCCTGTCCTCCAGAGTCGTCAGGCCGATTTCCCTTAACCTTTCTTCATAGGACATTCCCCTTAGCTCTGGAACTAACCTTGTCGCAAACCTTTGTGTATGTGTGTGTTTGTGTCTACTTGATTTACAAGCCCAAAATTTTAATGTAACCTATAGTTGCGTCTTGTCTTACTTATCTGTAAAAAGCGACCCATTTTAAATGGTCTATCACACAGAATTAGTGGGTGAGGAGTAGAGCCAGTACTCACCGAGGTACCAATAACTGTGCACTCGAAGTTGTTTTTGTAGTTCCGCGGAAAGTTTGGCGACACCCAGAAGAACTTTCTCTTAACGACCTTCACGACGCACCCAGACCCTTGAACTGTCTGCCCCTTGGTGGTGGTGGCCAGTGTTGCTAGTGGTGTTGTGACGGTGGTGTAATTAACACTTTTGGTTGTGATTAAAGTGGTGTGGTTCATGTACGTGGTGGTGGTAGTGGTGGTGGTGGTGGTGGTGGTGGAAAGAGAATTGATGGAAGCACTGGAATGAATCATAGATGGAGTTAACGATTGAGTAGTTGTGGTGTATGGGAGAATGGGAGTAGAAGGGATGGCAGTAAGGGTGGTAAAAAAGGCAGTAGTTGGTAGTCGTGAAGTTATGGTGGTGCGGCTAGTAGTCTTAGTGGTGGTGGCAGCGATGGTTGTGGTGGTGCGGCTAGTAGTCTTAGTGGTGGTGGCAGCGATGGTTGTGGTGGTGCGGCTAGTAGTCTTAGTGGTGGTGGTAGCGATGGTTGTGGTGGTGCGGCTAGTAGTCTTAGTGGTGGTGGGGCTGGTAGTCTTAGTGGTGTTGGTAGCGATGGTTGTGGTGGTGGAGCTGGTAGTCTTAGTGGTGGTGGTAGCGATGGTTGTGGTGGTGCGGCTAGTAGTCTTAGTGGTGGTGGGGCTGGTAGCCTTAGTGGTGTTGGTAGCGATGGTTGTGGTGGTGGAGCTGGTAGTCTTAGTGGTGGTGGTAGCGATGGTTGTGGTGGTGCGGCTAGTAGTCTTAGTGGTGGTGGGGCTGGTAGCCTTAGTGGTGTTGGTAGCGATGGTTGTGGTGGTGGGGCTAGTAGGCTTAGTGGTGGTAGTAGCGATGGTTGTGGTGGCGATGATGGTAGTCTTAGTGGTGGTGGTGGGGCTGGTAGTCTTAGTGGTGATAGAGATAGTTGTGGTGGTGGAGCTGGTACTCTTAGTGGTGGTAGTAGCGCTGGTTGTGGTGGTGGGGCTGGTAGTCGTACTGGTGGTAGTAGCGATGGTTGTGTCGGTGGAGCTGGTAGTCTTAGTGGTGATAGTAGGGCTGGTTGTGGTGGTGGAGCTGGTAGTCTTAGTGGTGGTGGTAGCGAGGGTTGTGGTGGTGGGGCTGGTAGTCTTAGTGGTAGTAGTAGCGATGGTTGTGGTGGTGGAGCTGGTACTCTTAGTGGTGGCAATAGCGAGGGTTGTGGTGGTGGGGCTGGTAGTCTTAGTGGTAGTAGTAGCGATGGTTGTAGTGCTGGGGCTGGTAGTCTTAGTGGTGGTAGTAGCGATGGTTGTGGTGGTGGGACTGGTAGTCTTGTTAGTAGTGGTAGAGTTTCCAGTAGTTGTGGTAGTGGTAGAGGTGCTATTAGTGCTCCTGCTGGGGGTTGTGGTGCTAGTGGTGGTGAGGTGGGCTGTGGTTGTGGTTGTTGTGCTGGATGGAGGGGTTGTCAAGTTGTTGTTCGTGTTAGAAGGGCTGGATGCGGAGGTAGTTTTGCTTATTGTGGTGATGGAGATGGGTGTGGTAGTTGTCTTGGTAGTGGTGGTGGTAGTGGTGGTGGTGGTGGTGGTGGTGGTGGTTGAATTGGCGGGGCTCGATGTGGTTGTGAGCTTGCCTATGGTGGAGATGGTGGTGGTGGTGGTGGTGGTGGTGGTGGTGGTGGTGGTGGTGGTGGTGGTGGTGGTGGTGGTGGTGGTGGTGGTCGTGGTCGTGGTGGTGGTGATGGTGGTGGTGGTGGAGGTGGTTCTGATGGTGGTGGTGGTAGTGGTTGTGATGGTGGCAGTGGTGGTGGTTGGACTGGATGTAGTGGTGGTTCCGGTGCTGGTTGTGGGTGTGGTCGTGAAGGTGTTTGTGACGGTATTGGTAGTGCAGGTTGTGGCTCGGATTGTAGTTGTGGTGATAGTGGTTGGAATGAAGGTAGTAATAGTAGTTTGATAGGTGGTGGTGCTACTGGTTGTAGTGGTGAGGATAACTGTGGTAATGGTATTTGTGGTGACTGTTGTGATGGTGGTCGTTGTGGTGACTGTTGTGATGGTGGTCGTTGTGGTGATTGTTGTGATTGTAGGACTGGAGGTTGTAGGAACAGAGATGATGGTTATTGTGGCGTATGGACTAGTTGTGGTAATGGTGGTGGTGAAGGTAGTGGTGGTGGTGGAGGTGGTGGTGGTGGTGGTGGTGGTGGTGGTAGTGGTTGTGGTTTGGTCTGTATGTCGTGTTGTAGAAATTGTTGTGATAATTGGCATAGTTGGTGTTGACGTTGTTGTGGTTGGAATAGTGTTTGTTGTTGTAGTTGTGGAGAACAAATAGGTGGGTGTAGTGGTGGTGGTGGTGGTAGTGGTGGTGGTGGTAGTGGTGGTAGAGAGTGAAGAGGAACTGGAGAAAGCGACGGTAGTAGTTCTTGAAGAAACA
>NC_091292.1:10907601-10993608 GCF_038502225.1 Cherax quadricarinatus
GGTAGTAATAGTTGTAGATGAAACACCGGTGAAGATAGTGGTAGATGTTTTTAAAATCGTGGTAGAATGGACTGAGGTGGCGGTGGGTATGGTGGAAGTAGTGACCATAGGAGGGGATTTTGTGGATGTAGTAGTAGTAGTCGTAGTAGTAGTAGCAGTAGTAGTAGTAGCAGTAGTAGTAGTAGTGGTGGTCATAGTGGTGGCTTTAGTATTGGTTGCAGTAGAGGTAGCTTTAAGAATGGTTGTAGCAGGGGTTGAAGATAATGTAGTGGTTGGGGCAGTGTATGTAATTTTTGTATTTGTAGTGGTGTTAGTAGTAGATGTAGCTGGAATAATTGTAGATGTAGAAGTAATAAGAGGAGGAGACTTGGTTAGCGTAGTGGTTGGTGTGGACAGAGCGACTGTAGATGTTGCAAGAGTAGTAGTTGTTGGAGTGGTGGTAGTAGATAAAGAAGTGGTTGTGGCAGGCTTTGGAGTGTTGGAAGACAGGGTCGAAGTAGCTTTGGCTGTAGTGGTAACAGTAGATGAGGTAGAAATTTTGGTGGTGCTGGTGGCAGTAGTTACGGTAACTGAAAGAGTGATTGTGGCAATGCTTATTGTTGTCGAAACTGGTGTGGTGATTGTGGTAGTGGTAATAGTTGTAGAAACTGATGTAGTGGTTCGTTTAGTGGTAACAGTTGTAGGAACTGGCGTAGTGATTCGGGTAGTGGTTATTGCTGTGGAAACTGGTTTAGTGATTCGTTTAGTGGTTTTAGTTGTAGGAACTGGTTTAGTGATTCGTTTAGTGGTTTTAGTTGTAGGAACTGGTTTAGTGATTCGTTTAGTGGTTTTAGTTGTAGGAACTGGTTTAGTGATTTGTTTAGTGGTTTTAGTTGTAGGAACTGGTTTAGTGGTTTTAGTTGTAGGAACTGGTTTAGTGATTTGTTTAGTGGTTTTAGTTGTAGGAACTGGTTTAGTGATTTGTTTAGTGGTTTTAGTTGTAGGAACTGGTTTAGTGGTTTGTTTAGTGGTTTTAGTTGTAGGAACTCGTGTAGTATTTTTGGAAGTGGTAATTGAGATGGTAGTAGAAGTAATGGTAGTAGTTGTGAATTTTGTTCTCGTTGGTGTAGTACCGATGATAGTTGTAGCAGTAGTACCGGTGACCCTGTGGAAATTGAGCTCAGGAATATACACAACCCTGATCTCTTTACTCACAGAAGATATTCACTCAGTGAATCACAGAGGAAATCCATCCCTCTCACCTGCATCCCAGGATGGGAAGAAAAGCCACGATTGCCGACCATCCTTTGTAAGTATTCGTCTGCGCCTTGAAGAAGAGAATCAAAACACCTGAGCTGGATTTGAACACCTGTCCTGGTGCGATGTCCTGGTCACAGTACCTGCAGGAGAGACCAGGAACCTCACAGAACTAATCTGCCAAGTAGATAGCTACCAGGATTGTCGCAGGAATCACATACATTGGAGTGTGTATATTGCAAGGGGAAACTATAGGTCATGACATTTTTACAAGAGTATCGTAGTAACAAATTATATTGTAATAATTTAGTAATTTTTTAAAGATAGGAAGTAAAGAGGTTAACTATCAGAAAGTGTCGAGAAGCTTTACGAAATCTTAAGCTAGAGACGGTGATGGAATACCTGAGGAGAAAGAGCAAACGACACATGAAATTGGTATGTTCTTAGTGGAGCAATACACAAATAACCCGCACATAGGAGACAGAGAAAAGAGCTTTCCATGACATTTCGGTCAGACTTGGACCATTTGCAAAGTCACAAGTCGGTCTAAATTGGACCGAAACAGTCGTAATCTTATCTCTCTCCTATGTGCGGGTTATTTGAGTAATGTTCCATTCACAGTACTGTGCCTTTTTGTTCTCTGGATCAAGTTCAAACTATTAACCCTGAACTGTATAATTTATAAAACACGTTAATAATATTTGCTGATGCTCTCCCTCAGTCATCTTTCCATCCGCCTATCTTTATTTTTTTAGCTCATCTTAACTCTCTTAACCAGCCCTCTCACTTCACCTACATGACAAACGAAATCGTATAACACGATTGTAAACAAACCACGGAACGGGTGAGGTTTGAACCCATGGCGAGTGAGTCGTAAAACTACACTCGTTCCGTGGTTCACCTGACTTACACTTCACCGCTGAGAGAGTCATTGGTTCTGATCTCCAGGAAGTCTAAGGAGCACCTGAGTGTGGCGCTGCAGTTAACGTTGATCCCGGAGAGTCTGAAGCTGGTGAAGGTGACTTGAGGATAGTAGCACTCCGGGGCTCTGACCACCTTCGTGCATGAGGCACCTGGGAAGCATTATTACTAATATTGTATTCACAGGGAATTACTGAAACCCCAGCGCATCGCCTGGGCCAGCAGAAACGAAGGTCATTCACTCACCGAGGTTATCATTATCAGTTTCCAGTGTCATCAACTGGTCATAACTGTTTTCCTTACGAATGGTGGCAAGTAGTACCCAAACCAGGTAAATACTATTTTTTTCTAGAGGGATCCAGCTTTGCTGTACAATGAAACATCGTCGTGTTGGAAATCTGAGGATTGACTGACCATGGGATACTACTATTAGTCTGAACATAACTGTAGCACGCACGAAGATTATTAGTCATGCTGTATGTAGCAAGAATAAGAATAAACATGAATCTCTGATGATATTGAAGAGAGTGCTAATTTTTACTATGTGTGATGTAGAATACCTAGACTTTTGGCTTGAGAGAATCCACTGTACCTACAAATGAAGACAATAAGAGGAAAATAAGATCTCGAGTAACGAGTAGTGCAGATTGTGACCCGGTGAAAAGGTTGTCGAAAAGGTCATTACCGCAGGTTAAAACAAACAAGAGATACATTATAAAATACTTGAGCATTACGGTACAACCATCAATAACTAACAACTCTACAATCACATAAACACAGCTCAGCAGACCCACATCAACCATCTCTACATAAACCATACCCCGGCCGGGATTGAACCCGCGGTCAGAGAGTCTCAAAACTCCAGACCGTCGCGTTAGCCACTAGACCAGCTACGGTCTGGAGTTTTGAGACTCTCTGACCGCGGGTTCAATCCCGGCCGGGGTATGGTTTGTTTGCAATCGTGTCATTACGATTTCGTGAGTCATGCTCTCTACATACTGCGCAAATAAGCAACGAAAACATGAATGCAAAATAAACTACGTTAATTTCTGTCCTACTTAGAATATTTAAAGGAAAGTTCTTTGGGAAATTTTGTGGTTTCAAGAACGTTACCCTATTTTTTTCCTCATGATCTTCACTACACACAAAGCTAATTTTTAAATACGGTATCAATTTTCAGGAATGTATTCGCCACATTACGAGAGCGTTTACATATATGTTGCATACATCTCTCAAGTTCTTCAAATAAATTACAACATTTCAGACAATAAAAAATAGTGTTACTGAAGCGGTATGTATTTTTTATTCTGCTTCTATAGCTCAACAAACAGGTGAAGCTTACCTGCATTATAATTTTGTGGAAAATTAGGTGAGGTGATGGTCCCAGGTATCGTGACGACCTTGGTGCAACCAGAGAGTTGGCTATCTGTCAGCAAGGATAGATGCTATTATATTTACAAATATATATATATATATATATATATATATATATATATATATATATATATATATATATATATATATATATATATATATATATATATATATATATATATATATATATATATATATATTTATATATATATATATATATATATATATATATATATATATATATATATATATATATATATATATATATACATGTATATGTAAATATATATATATATATATATATATATATATATATATATATATATATATATATATATATATATATATATATATATATATATAAATGGCAAAAATTTTGCCTAATGTAAATAACTACTTATCATTACTACTTGCTTAGCTCCCCAAAATTCTAAAATACTAGATAATCAGTCTGGTAATCAACATTTCGACTGCAGCAGAATGGCATTAGGTGAATAAAAGGGAAATATATTAGTAGCAATGTTCTTACCGTAATAATCACCAGTAACAACCTGACATATGCTGCCGGAGGTTCCTGGGGGACAGACACATGTGCAGTTGACACCAAGGTAACCGTCGTTCTTACACGGGTCAGAGGAAAGACCACAAGCAGCCAACCATATACCTGTGAGGGCAGATTCCAGGTGCTCTTGATTTTTATCTGTTCTAAACTACTGTTTCGAACGCATTTACATCGTTGCAGTTATTTTCACCTCTATACTGTGTGTTTGAGAGCTTTATTTAATATCAAAACTGTCCTTCAGTTTTCTTTAGCACAAATATACATATGAGTAAAATCAGCGAAATTCACACTATACATGGGCACAAGCATACATCAGAATTAACATACATGACACACAGGTTTAGCATTTTTATACAACATATAAATATAAACGTAAGACAATAGCACATAAAAACAATTCTTGTCTGTGTAAAATCTAGTTATACGAATACACAGAGACAAAGGCAGACCATAACATTGGCAAAAGACATCACAAAGCTGGAATCTTATTGAATATGAAGTATCATAACAAACTCAGAACTTCACACAGACAGAAGTTACCAGACTGGCGTAAGGTACCACAGTGAAACTAGAAGAGTGGCAGTCAATAATACAACCATGCTTGCACCCCTAAACAGACTCAGTGTCAAAGGGATCTAATCATAGAAGCTGAGTCAACATTCAGTACATTATGGAGTTCTATAACAAATGAAAAGAAAACACAGATACAACCACAGGGACATTAACAAAAGTAACTCTGCACAAAGGCACAAGAATACCATGAAGCGGGGATCACACACCTGTACAGTTATACATTCTATTAGCCAGCAGCTTGTCCCGGTGAGAAAGACCGCGTCGTTGACCTATCAGTTCCTGGTAGACTGGGTTGAGGGTGGCTATGGTCACCTTCCCGTTGGCTGTGAAGAACTGCCAAGGACGAATCAGTCACTTCCAAGTTATACACTTGTTAATTAACCCTACTGTCATTATTAGGATGTCTTATATTATTAAATATTCGAGTATATTGACCACAAAGATAAAAAAAATACAAGCTCTCTCGTGTACCCATTTTGTTTAATAATGAAAAATAATTTTTTTCAAGTACAGAGGATGCAGCTCGTCCTTCATCATTCCAAATGCGAAATAATCTCAGCCAACCAGCAAGCAAACAACGTAATGAAATCCATAATTCCAAGTACCTCAACCAGTGTTCTCAGAGATAGCATTATACTGAAAAACTTTGTTTGCTAATACCATTCACATAATCTTCGAAAACAAGCTCTGTTATCTGAAGAGGTTGGAACAAAAATAGTCAATTTAGATGCCTATTACGCCTTTCACCTTCTCACAGACTGTTTGAGCATTCCCAGGCTAATATATTTCTTGATACGTATCCCAGCATATGACAACCCAAATTTTAATGAATAAGACAGTCTTCTAAGTCGATATTCACAAAAGTATTCAGTCTTTCACTAGAACAGGGTTGTCCAACTGGAGGGTGCGCGCACCCCTTAGGGTGAATGAAGCCTCAACAGGGAATGCATGAACAGTCCTTAAGATAGAATACTGTTTTATACAATTCATTGATTTGCGAATATTTTATTAATTCTACTTAAAAATCACATGTCTATAAATTATGGAAATATATAATGACTCAAGGACAATAACTATTCAGAAAAACTCACGTTCAGACTAAGTAAGCTTCTGGTCGTTCGGAAAGTCTGGACCTCGTTGCGCCAGACTGATCATGAATAAAATGCAAAACCAGAAGTCTCCTGATGTGTTTATTTTTATTATTTTTTATTATTATTTTTTGGCTAATACAATGTAATTCACATGTTTTGTTAACTTCACCAAAATTAAAAATTTATTTTAGTGCACTTTTGAATATATTTTTTTTTCTTATTACTAAGAATACTTCGTATGGTTCTAGAAATTTACAATGTGAATTTAGTATATTTTGGATTTAGAATATTTTGGATGCTATCAAAAGTTTTATGATAAGGTTCCTGAGTTGGGATAAATTTGGATCATGTAACAAAAAAAGGCAAAATACCGTGACTGGAACGATACATAAATAATCCGCACATAGAAGAGAGGAGCTTACGACAACGTTTCGGCCCGACGTAAATGGTCCAAGTCGGACCGAAACGTCGTCGTAAGCTCCTCTCTTCTATTTGCGGGTTATTTGTGTTTGGATCATATAATATAATGTATACAATACATTCAAATGATACTTATAAGTTTCTAACCCTGGAGCCGGAGTGCATAACTGAAGTTAAGTCATATGGCACATTGTAAGTAGGCGCTATTTCCTCGGAAATCACGTCAAACCTATTCATCTTGCTAGGTAGTAAGTTCACAGTATTAATATGGACGTAACTGTCTCTGTCAGCGCGGTTCTGCTGGTGAGTGAAGCCTAGTGCTTGACCTACTTGCTGGACCACTGCACCAAGCTGTAGGGGGGAGCGGCCACTGTTGAAACCACCAAAAATGTTAACTATTTATCTTTTTTATAGATGCAGTATATATAACAGGAAGAAAAAAATAAACGCGAGGTAAAGTTGGAAATACGAAAACTTTGTAAGTGTTCTTATTAGTAAGGAGGGGAGAATATTTGTTAAAGCAGAGATTCACATACTCCCTGACAGCCAACAGCTATGGAAACGTTGATGGTTGGGTTGTGAAGGCGGAGGAGAGGAACACAGCACCCGGGCGTGGCTGTGAACTTCAAGTAGAGATGAGTTCTGCTGTTGCTGTTGCTGCTGTTGCTGCTGTTGCTGCTGCTGGTCTTCACGAACCGCACGCAAGTGTGTCTCATCCAGTGACCCATGCCGAGAACTATAGCGTGTACGTGAGTTAAACCTGTAATGCATGTATGTGTTCCTATATGCATATGTAAGTCACACAGGTGCATGGTTCTCATGTACGACAAACTTGCAATATAAATATATATACATGTATGGATAAACCGTTCATACAGCTGCGTGAAACAAGAGTGTGGAAAATTGCATTTATCTGAATGTATCATTATATACATAACAGTAAATGAAAAAATAATTATTATTTATCAGTTAGACATGTAGGAATTTGGGACACCTAGGTCGCAAAAAATGTCCCCCTTCGATACCTACCAATGTCATATCCACAAGTTGCTCTGGACCTATTAATTACAAATGAAAAATACATCACCAGGAATGCTGGTAAATATATAAATTTGTGGACTGTATATTAAAAATAATAAATGATTATATATATATATATATATATATATATATATATATATATATATATATATATATATATATATATATATATATATATATATATATATGTATATATATATATATATATATATATATATATATATATATATATATATATATATATATATATATATATATATATACATTTATACAACAGAAGGAGAATATATCTTAATCATAACACTCACCAATTTGACTGGAGATTAATGCGTCATATACAGGACCCTCCCCCCTTTTTGCCTACATTTATGAAAATTTTACTGGCCAGAAATTAAACATAAATTAGACAGCTTATCTGAGGTTCCTGGAGTCGTCTTGTCCTGTCGCTTGATATCTCAAGTTATGCAGGAATGCACATCCAACAATTTCGCCTCCTATTTGAGAGGTGTCAGCCCAATTTTAACCTCTAGAGCACGAAAATTCCTTCCCATTACACTAACGTTGTATCCAATTCAAAAACCAAAAATGGCGACTGACCCCCCAGCCACAGGTTTTCTGTTTTCTGTAACATACATTTTTTAAAAATACAATATAGGGCATCCATTTACCTATAAATTACCGTATTTCCGGAAAATATATACAGTATTTTCCACACTGCGGCCGGACAGAGTTCGTTGCTAAACGACTCAAATTGCTCATTTGACAATGGTGGAGGACCTGGGTACATATAGGATCTGGCATCCACACGGCGACATATTACACAAGATTTAATCACCCTTTTTACACTTTGCCGTCCTTGAGGAATCCAGAAAGTTTCCCTAATACAATTTAAGGTATCTTGTACCCCACCATGCATTACATTTTTATGGGCATTTAGAACAATTAAATTTGTTAGATGATGAGTTTTGGGCAGTAAGATAGGGTGTTTAGCATAATCACCCAATTCAGCATTTTGTAACCTACCTCTGCACCTAATTACATTGTTCTCTAAATACAGCCCCAATTTCTCTATTATGGAACCTTTCACAATTTTTCTTTCCATCAACAATTTAATCTCACTTCCATAGATTTCCTCCTGTACTCTCTTTATCCAATATTCAAGAGGATGTGAAAACTTAAATTAAATATTCATCTTGTTTAGAAATTTAAACACCAACTTAGTTACATTGATTTGTTTGGGTAAAGAAGAATACCTATTTATATCAATGGCTAAGGAAGGACAAACTATTGGAGCGGTGGTCACAGTAATTTCAACAGGAGCAATATACGCCTTTTGTACAGGCCAATTAGCTTTTTTTTTACCAACCAGCTCGGTCCTTTAAACCATGATACAGCATTTACAAATTTAGCATAAGGAAAACCTCGAGACAAGACATCAGCTGGATTCTCCTCACCAGGTATATGATTAAATGTTAACATATGCTGACCCACACTATTATACTTCTCTTGCATCTGATTAATTTCAGCGACTCTGTTTTGTACATACACAATTTTACTGTTTCCATTACGAATCCATTGTAAGGATACCTCATTATCAGACCAAATTACAGTGTCGCTAATATTTATCTCCTGCAACTTATTTCTTATATAATTAGCTAATTTGACACCTACATAAATGGCTGTTAATTCCAACTGAGGTAAGGTACGTGATTTAATTGGAGATACTTTAGCCTTAGACATAACAAGAGAGATAACACTATTACACTGAAGGTAAGCAACTGCTCCATATGCTCATTTTGAAGCATCACAAAAAATGTGGAGTACATTTTTCTCATCTGGATTGGCCACCTGGCGTTGGGAACTCCAACATTGGAATTTTTTCATAATCACCAATTAATTCATCCCACCTGTTAATGAATTCCTCAGGTAGAATTTCATCACAAGCACATTTAAGTTTCCATGCTTCCTGAATTAATAATTTCCCTCTTATAGTAAGGGGTGACACTAAACCTAGTGGATCAAAACATTTGGAAACTTCAGCAAGCAAAACTCTCTTAGTTAATTTATTGGGCATACTGTAATTATTAGGTTTTAACATTAACAAATCTCTCTCAGTATCCCAATTTAAACCCAGTACATTACTACATTTTGGCACTTCATCTCCAGGGTAATCTTTACTTATTTCGTCCTTCAATTTGGACGAATTACTATTCCATTCTCTCAGAGGCATATTTGCACTTTGCATTATATTAGCCTCTCCATAAGTCATTAACAGTTCCTCTTCAGTTGACGTCACACCCAGGAAATTGTCCACATAAAATTGTTTGCTCATTACTTTACTCAATGGACTTCCCGTACATTTAAGGTGTGCATTTATCGTCGCTTGAAGTAGGAACGGACTGGATGTAGCACCAAATAATACGCTCCTAAAGCGAAAGATTTTCAGAGGGCTAAGGGGGTCAATAGGATTCTCAGGCCATAAGAAGCGGGTACAATCCCGGTCAGCCTCTTGTAAACCCACTCTTAGGAAAGCTTTACTTATGTCAGCCGTAAAGGCATAATTCTTTACTCTGAAATTTAATAAGATATCTCCTAATTTTTCCGTCAACGACGGACCTGTCATCAAACAGTCATTTAAACTAGGTACATTTTTGTTACTCCTGGCACTACAATTAAACACAATTCTCAGAGGAGTGGTCTTAGAATCCTTCTTCACTCCGTGATGTGGCAAATAGTGACCATAAATTTTGGTTTCCTCAGGAGGTACCTCTTCTATAAATTTATTAATTAACTGCTCAGCAATTATATCATTATAGGCAGTTAACAATTCTAGTGTCTTGCTCAGTTCGCGGAGCTGAGCCTTTAACTGCCCATATGCCATTCTGTAATTAGTGGGCAATTCTGGATGGTTCAGTCTCCACGGAAGTCGTACCCAGTATTTTTCAGGTTCAAATTTTTCATCTTTCAGGTACTGCTCCTGAGTAAAAGAATCGTCTGGACTTTCTTCATTTACATTTATTCCAATGCTGTCTAATTTCCACAATTTATGCACTGGCTCAACACCATCATCTATGGAAGAATTTTACTGGGGTACGATTTCATGAGTAAGACACACAGTTATGGTATTTGTAGTTTCCTCTAGTCATGAATTATTATTACGAGGAATCCTACCATACATTACATGGCCTCGTGCAGTCTTCAAAAGGGTGACACCACATTTCTTTACCATACCCTTTACAAAGGAGGCATTTATTTTCCTCTCGTATGTGTGGGTTGTTTGTAAACAGTGTCCACAACCCCCGTCCTTGAAGTGTGAGTAACAATATATTGCAAGTGGCATTATTTGTTTATTTCACGATATTATGAAATTCTCATTTTTTACTTCGTTTATTATTATTATTATTATTATTATTATTATTATTATTATTATTATTATTATTATTATTATTATTTACTGAAGTTTAACGTACCTGGACTCGTAAAAACGTATGGAACAATTGGAGAACCATCGGGTGCCCGCAGCCAGCGATCACTGGGATTAGCTGTGACCGCCTTGGTTTTCTCACCTGGGCAATGTGTTGTTTTCCGTGTCTTCCATTTGTCCAGGAGTTGCTGCCCTCCCGCCGAGTCCTTGACGGCGTCATCCAGGCCCTTATCCTAGAAAGGAAGAATAGGACAATTTATCACGTCTTTCCATATTCGTATTTTACCTATATTTGAGTGGACGGGTACTGCACTCCTGCGATGGAATCTTTTCATCATTATTAAACAAAATTAGATATATCCACAGTGCCCTGCTACTCTAGTCTGTATGATAGCTACATAGTGGAACACACGTTAAATTTCCTTGTCATAGTACATCTCTCAGGATGAGGCTCATAAAAGTTATTAAAATTTGCCAGCTTGAGCCGGGAGACTTCAGTGTGACAGTGTACACATCTTCAAGTATTCCATTTAAGAGTTCATGAGATACGACAGCTTCAGCGGTTTCTTTCCAACATAGCTAGTTTAGCATACATAAAGAGCCCACACCCTTAACAACACACTCCTTTCTCTACATTCAGTCTTACTCATATACGTAACGCACTCTTCCTTCCCTCGCGCTCACACCTAGCCTCCCTCTCCTGTAAACATTCATCACTTGTAACTGACGGCTTTTAATTTACATATATATTATGGGAGCATACACTTCCTATTTACTTCACCATAAGCTAGCAGGAAAACGTATAACTTGAATGTTAAATATGTATATATATATATATATATATATATATATATATATATATATATATATATATATATATATATATATTAGTGCCGAATAAGCAAAACTGGTCAATTAGCAGAAACTCATTTAAAATTAAGTCCTTTCTAAAATTTTCTCTTGTACATTTAAAGATATATTTTTTCGTTTATGTTAATGTAAAAATTAATTATTTTGCAACAAAAGAACCTTAGAAAACTTACCTAACCTTATTATAACAAACGCAATTTAATTTAATTTAATCCAACTAAATATATTTTACATAAGTTTACAATAATTTAATAATAAACAAACACAATGAAATATATGTTTCTCCTTAAGTTCAGAATGATTTTTGCGAATTTATTGAATACACAAATTTTCGCTTGCCTTATTCGGCAAGAAGAGCATTGCTATTTAATCCAAAATCGCAAGTTTTACATCAAGGACAATATAACTACTTATAAATAGTAATCCACTGAAAAGAAAGCAGACTATAAAAGGTGAGAAAAGAAAATAATTAGTATTTTTATAACATACTTAGAGAGAATCACGCCCCAAAATACTAGAAAAATTTAAGCAATAAAGACCTTAACATCTTGTTTATAACGAAGAAGAAACTTGTGAGGAAATATAATTGATCAAGAGATCTGATCAAGAAGTTACTCTGTATGGAGAAGAAATAGAGATGAAAAGTAGGAATAGAAACACTGATAAAATAAAATATCTGAAAGGCAGTGAAAATCAAACTCAAAATATATATATCGTATAAACCCAGGTGGAATAAATCGAAGTAAATTATAAGGTATGACTATCAGACTAGACTATCAGATAGGACTATCAGACATGGCTACCAGACTAGGCTACCAGAGTAGGCTTTGGGAATATGAGAGTTTTTAAGAACATAAGAACATAAGAAAGGAGGAACACTGCAGGAGGCCTGTTGGCCCATACTAGGCAGGTCCTTTACAATTCATCCCACTAACAAAACATTTGACCAACCCAATTTTCAATGCTACCCAAGAAATAAGCTCTGATGTGCAAGTCCAACTCAAATCCAACCCCTCCCACTCATGTACTTATCCAACCTAAATTTGAAACTACCCAAAGTCCTAGCCTCAATAACCCAACTAGGTAGACTGTTCCACTCATCAACTACCCTATTTCCAAACCAATACTTTCCTATGTCCTTTCTAAATCTAAACTTATCTAATTTAAATCTATTACTGCGAGTTCTCTCTTGGAGAGATATCCTCAAGACCTTATTAATATCCCCTTTATTAATACCTATCTTCCACTTATACACTTCGATCAGGTCTCCCCTCATTCTTCGTCTAACAAGTGAATGTAACTTAAGAGTCTTCAATCTTTCTTCATAAGGAAGATTTCTAATGCTATGTATTAATTTAGTCATCCTACGCTGAATGTTTTCTAACGAATTTATGTCCATTCTGTAATATGGAGACCAGAACTGAGCTGCATAATCTAGGTGAGGCCTTACTAATGATGTATAAAGCTGCAGTATGACCTCTGGACTTCTGTTGCTTACACTTCTTGATATAAAATGAATTGTAAAGGACCTGCCTAGTATGGGCCAACAGGCCTGCTGCAGTGTTCCTCCTTTCTTATGTTCTTATGTTCTTAATCTATTTGCCTTATTACGTACGCTTAGGCATTGCTGTCTTGGTTTAAGGTTGCTGCTTACCATAACCCCCAAGTCCTTTTCGCAATCTGTATGGCTAAGTTCTACATTATTTAACTTATAAATGCTAGGGTTATGGGCACTCCCGAGCCTCAGAACCTTGCATTTATCTACATTGAACTGCATCTGCCACTTTTCTGACCAAGAGTAGAGTTTGTCTAAATCCTCCTGAAATTCCCTAACATCTACGTTTGAATCAATTATCCTACCTATCTTCGTGTCATCGGCGAATTTGCTCATATCACTAGTAATTCCTTCATCAAGATCATTGATATATATTATAAACAACAACGGGCCCAAGACTGATCCCTGTGGAACGCCACTTGTTACTGATCCCCACTCGGATTTAACCCCATTTATGGACACTCTCTGCTTCCTGTCTGTGAGCCATGATTCGATCCACGCGAGCACCCTTCCCCCAATGCCATGAGCTGCTACTTTCTTCAACAGTCTTTGGTGCGGAACTCTATCAAATGCCTTACTAAAATCTAAGTAAATAATATCAAATTCTTTATCGTGGTCAACAGCCTCAAAAGCTTTACTGAAGAAAGTTAATAAATTAGTTAGACAAGACCGGCCTCTTGTGAATCCATGCTGAGTATCATTAATCAAGCTATGCTTATCGAGATGGCTTCTTATAATCTCAGCTATAATTGACTAGTAATTTGCCTACAATTGAGGTCAGGCTTATTGGGCCGTAATTTGAGTAAAGTGAACATTAAAACAACTGATGGAAACACACTAAACGAAATATGGGAGGAATAAACCGTAGATTTTAGGACGTCTGAAAAGAAATTCATGTCTGAAGGAAAGAAAATCAGCAAATAAAACAGAGAGCCCTTGGTTCACTCTCAAGTGTACGGGAAATAAATAAGACGGCAGCGGAAAGTGGGGCATGGAGAAAATGAACAATAAACAAATATACTGAAGCAAGTTTCAAATAAAACATTTCCACAGTCACATTAGGAGAAAGATAATTATTAGGAATAAGGTTATAAGAATGTAAATAGGAGCTCACAAAGTGCGAGAGAAAGGTGTTTGAGGTAATCAAGGAGGCATTATGATAGGAAACAGACATCTTAAGAAAGCTGAGCAACAACAGGAGCTAGGGCAATATAAGCTTAGAATATGAAACAGGCCAGCTTGTGCCTCTTAAATACCCGAGTACAACTGGCTCTTATTACTACTAGAACAAAACTGACAACTTGTTGGTGACTCATCAGAGCACAAGTAACTACAACTGTAAGACTAACAACTTGGGGGTAACATTCCTGAAAGGGTGACTACTGTCACGAGACGTACCACTTGTGGATAACATACCTGAGCACAAGTAACTACTGCCCCAAGGCTGCACACTACTATGCACAGATACATCTGAGATACCATGTTCACTCAGCCACAGCTAGTCAGTAACTGGGGCGGCGACCAAATATCATTAGTGCTCCACTTACCTACTCTTCACGTGAGCTGGTAGGAGAGCTGTCTAGGTTCTCGAAGACCTTGTAAATATGAGAAGTTAATTTGATTGGGCGATAACTTTCCACTGAATTGTTAGTTATTTTCTTCATGACTGGGATAATATTTGCAATATTGCAAACCTAATATGGCAGTCTAAGCGGCATGTATATCATCTTAAAAACGCTAATTGACTGCATCCATCACGAGTTGTTAATATTGATCCTGCGTGTCAGTAGAAGGGAAACCTAAACTAGGATGAACAGGAAATGTTTGATTTTATTATAAGCGCTATATTCATGTGGGTGATTCAGCACAAGACGTGGTGAAGGATTGATCCTCCGTCTGCTGAGTGCAATACAGACCCACTTCCTATTTGTACTCACCTGTATGGTGAAGAGGAAGAAATGATTAACGAAAGCCTCAAAGTGATATTGATGGCACAACCATATTCATAAAACCGCGACTAAATGTGTTTAGATTATCTAGCTTCAGAATTTAAAAATATAATTATTATCATTATTATTATGTTTATTATCATTCTTACCTTTGAAAAGCAGAGTGATTACACTGTAATCAATGTGTGGGTATGTGTCAGTTAGAAGGGTTATTTGACAAGACAGCTATTAGTTGAATTATGGTAAATGTGTCATTTTCGCTTTACAGAGTTTCGCTAATGCAACGCTTTTCAATTATACTCATTCTTCATCTATTCAGACTTCTTACAATAAATATACTCACCGCTCACTATAAGCCAAGAACAGAAATGTTGTAAGGTAAGTAATGTGTGTACTGCATGAGCATTGTCGAGGCCTAGCTCTACTGATCACTTATATATGATAGTACAAACATGTTATCAGGCTTTTATATGCATTTAAAGGTGAAAAGAGAGGGAGAGATAGAGATAGATAGATAAATAGATATAGATAGATAAATAGAGATAGATAGATAGATAGAGAGAGAGAGAAAGAGAGAGAGAGAGAGAGAGAGAGAGAGAGAGAGAGAGAGAGAGAGAGAGAGAGAGAGAGAGAGAGAGAGAGAGAGAGAGAGAGAGAGAGAGAGAGACAGAGAGAGAGAGAGAGAGAGAGAGAGAGAGAGAGAGAGAGAGAGAGAGAGAGAGAGAGAGAGAGAGAGAGAGAGAGAGAGAGAGAGAGAGAGAGAGAATATTTCACTTTACAGCGATTTTAGCTTTACAGCTGCGGACCGGAAGCTAACCTGCTGTATAAACGGGGCCCTCATGTATGTCTAATTGCCATTGGAACTGAAGATTGGAACTTGTTCCCTGACAATATCAAGGTTAGTGTTCTATGGCAATATCAAGGTCAGCATTCCTTGACAACATCAAGACCAGTAATAGCATAAATCATTCCAAGAGCGAAGCTGTGGAGAGACCTTGCTTAACTTGGTGGTTCAGTGTAAACAGATGAGTACTATTCTACTTGTATAGTTTTAACAGAGTGTTGTACTAGGATAATATAGTGTCTGGCAGGACAGCAGTTGAAGGAGGAAGGTATGGGGAGAGAGGTGCGCTAATGGTGATGAAGGGATCTTGATTCAAGTGAATTTAAGCTCGACTTTCCTTTCTCTGATTAAACATGTTACCCCCATTCCCGAAAGACTGTATGACCCTTACAGGTTTAACACTTACCCACTAAATAGTAAAATAATTTATTATTTATTATTATTAAAGATTCGCCGGTATTCTCCCGGCCCGGGCCTTTTCCAAGTGGTGGCCCGGCCTTGGCTCCCTCTTTAGGGAGTGTCTGAGACCTAAGTCTCCCATGGGAGGAGGCACAAGTACCTCCTCATCTTTGGGACCAACTGTCCCCAGGCCTAGCCACAAGCTAGGCTTCTCTGGTCTGCCATCCCCGCCCCAAGGGGGCTAATGGGAATGACAGTCTTGTGAGCTGCAAGCTCTGGCTCAGGCACCTACCCTGCCCTAGAAGGGTTAGGCATGGTGTCGATGAGTAAAATAATAATAATACCACTGCTACTACCTACCAATAGTAATAATAATATTCTAGTCAGTATTATTAATGTCATTATTATTATTGTTATTATTATTATTATTATTATTATTATTATTATTATTATTATTATTATTATTATTATTATTATTATTATTATTATTATTATTTTTATTTGTCAAGTAAAACTATAAATCACGTTTGAGTTGTATCACTTCTCCTATTAGTAATTATGCCTTACGTTCTGTGCCGGATGTGAAGACCTGGGTACTCTTGGGTGCGTGTCAAATGTGAAGACCTAGAGACTCTTGGCTGGGTTTCGAACATGTTACCACTACGCTGTACAAGTTCGTGGAATGTTTGACGATTCCCTCATCGGGAACTGACAAATATTCGGAATATATACAAAGAAAGTATTCTTATTACATACGTAGCTGAGAAGATGGTGTGGACGGTTCAGTCATTGTCTAGAATAATAGTCACAGTAAACACGGAAAAATACCACTAGGTTCTTTTAGAATTTATGAACGAGAGGGTTCGATAAATTGAGTGCAAAAGAATAAATGAGATGGCTCAGTAAAACAACTTTCAACATACACAACGGCCACAATTTATTACGGTAAAGGAAGGTAATGGAATGTCCGTAATGGAAATATAAATCTTCAAGACGACCCGCAGGTTAAGTCATGGAAACAATATGAACATGTAATAAATATATTTTTACTCAAATTTCCGGTAGCTGGATAAATTACTCAATAATGGCTATGTTACTCTCGTCTTAGTGTGATTTGTAAATGGTCCAAGTCGGACCGAAACGTCGTCATAAGCTTCTCATGTGCGCGGGTTATTTGTGTATTGTTCCAGTCACTGTATTGTGCCTTCTTGTTCTTCAAAATACGTAATTTATAAGTCACCTTATACTTCGGCATTATACTAAAAAAAATAAAAAAAAAATTACTTCAAATGGTAAAAACATCTGAAGTGTTGGTGTTGGTGTTGGTGTGTGTGATGTGTGGTTGGTGCTGGGCGGAGAGAGGTGGAGACCTTCGCAGACATAACTGGCATCCCAGCTCCTTCCTCCTAACTCAGGTACTGTCCTCTCCCTCACGCTTCTCCCCTAGTTCTCCGTATCACCTTGACGAACCGTCAAGCAATACTACCAAGTCCGCTGGTAAGTATGATCCCGAAGCGCCGACTGTCAAGCAGCTGGAACATGGAGAACCATTCGAGGTGGTGCATCAGCGACTGCTTCAGGAGGTGGAGACAGAACGTCGAGAAGCCAGACCTACTTACGCCTCTTTCGCACTGCTGACAGTCTGCTGCCTGAGCTTGCCCGTCTACCTGGGAGTGGGGTGGTTCCTTATCTTAGGCAAGGACCTGGAATGGAACCTCGAGGAGAATGGCTGCCTGGACCTCGAACCACCGCCTATAGAGGAAAAGGAGCCTGTAAACCTATTGGAGGTAGAGATACCCAGCTTAGAAGACCTTGAGAGGTGTTTATGGATAGCGAGAGACAACTGACCTCTTTTCTTTCTTGGTGCAGATAATCTGCGTGATCAGTGTGTTCTGGATGTGTGAGGCAGCATCCTCCCGTCTACAACCGTCGTTTCCACACTAATTTTTTATATTTCATATCGATTTATCACAGATGTTTAAATAAAGCTGGGCACCGTAAGCTGGTAGATTTCGTAACACCATTTGCGAAACCCATTCTGCGTAATAGAGCATAATAGGAAAATCATCATGAGTAATGGGTGTATGTCTTCTGCGTAATGGATGTATATCTTATAGGACTAAGCATAGCATGTGTTCTAGCCTTGTAAAATAAAAAAAAAGATCAGGGTAAAAGAAGATTTTTATCGAATTAGAACCTGGAGTTTACCTGGAGAGAGTTCCGGGGGTCAACGCCCCCGCGGCCCGGTCTGTGACCAGGCCTCCTGATGGATCAGAGCCTGATCAACCAGGCTGTTACTGTTGGCTGCACGCAAACCAACGTACGAGCCACAGCCCGGCTGGCCAGGAACCGACTTTAGGTGCTTGTCCAGTGCCAGCTTGAAGACTGCCAGGGGTCTGTTGGTAATCCCCCTTATGTATGCTGAGAGGCAGTTGAACAGTCTCGGGCCCCTGACACTTATTGTATGGTCTCTTAACGTGCTAGTGACACCCCTGCTTTTCATTGGGGGGATGTTGCATCGTCTGCCAAGTCTTTTGCTTTCGCAGTGAGTGATTTTCGTGTGCAAGTTCGGTACTAGTCCCTCTAGGATTTTCCAGGTGTATATAATCATGTACCTCTCCCGCCTGCGTAATCTGAAGGATTATTATAATGATGATGATAATAATAATAATAATAATAGCCCAGGATAACTCAAGAGAGCCGAGCGGTGTTCCTTATTTCAACGGGGATTTTTTTTTTTTTTATTATTAAATTATTTATGTACAGGTATATATAAATGCAAATTGGGTCGCATCCTGGGGGACAAGATTTAAGAACCTCAGTGGAAATAAAACAGAGTCCTCGACGACTCACTGCCTTTATTAGGTTATCTTGGGTGGCTAACCCTCCGGAGTTAAAAATCCGAACAAAATCTCATCTCCCAAGGTTCTAACCCAATTTTATTTCGTATTGTGAATGGTAGGAGCTACCAGTGCTCTACACTACACACTACTTATTATTATTATTATTAAAGATTAGCCGGTATTCTCCCGGCCCGGGCCTTTTCCAAGTGGTGGCCCGGCCTTGGCTCCCTCTTTAGGGAGTGTCTGAGACCTTAGTCTCCCATGGGAGGAGGCACAAGTACCTCCTCATCTTTGGGACCAACTGTCCCCAGGCCTAGCCACAAGCTAGGCCTCTCTGGTCTGCCATCCCCGCCCCAAGGGAGCAAATGGGAATGACAGTCTTATGAGCTAAAGGCTCGGGCTCAGGCACCTACCCTACCCTAGAAGAGTTAGGCATGGTGTCGATGATCACACACTACTGACTGCGATTTTGATAAATATAAAATATTTTCAGTAAGTTTAAGAGGTAAAAATAAAAGTGGAATGTAATTAAAATCATTGTTACAACAGTCAATTTTACCAGAATAATGCTATTCCTTTTTCGTTTACCGTTTTCTCTTATATCTGATTTTCCTTTGTAAAAGAAAACGATATTTACGGAAACTATTTTCTTCCTACATGAGCTTCGTCTTTCTGTTAAAATCAGTTCACTCTGAGTAATAAGACGAGGATGAATTTCTTCTGATTAATAACCTAAGAAAGCTTAATAGTTTCTCTTATTTTCACTAGGGTCGTTTGGTTTACCCCTAGGATGCGACCCCACGACAGTCACTTGAAATCCTATTTTTGGCTAAGATAAGCCACGGTACGGGTGGGGTTAGAACCCATGGCAAGGGAGTCGTAAAACTCTAGGCCAGTGCGTAAGCTACTGGACCAGGTAGCCACGGTATGGGTGAATTAGGTGACCTAGTATCTTACGCGCTAGCCTGGAATTCTACGACTCACTTGCCATGAGTTTTAACCCACCCTTACCCTGGGTTGTTTACAGTCGTGTTATTATGATTTCGAGTCTAGATAAGATGAGATTTGTTCGGGTTTATAACCCGCCGATACGGCTTGACAAAGGCTGATTCGCTCCTGGAGAGCGAAACGTTGCCACTTGTGTCCTTGAACCTAACAGTTCACTATGTTGAATTTCAGTTATTCACTCTGTCGCCTACCTCCTAGTTTTATCCTAACATATTGTCGGTATTTTTTACCAACATTATTACAATATAGTGAACTAGACAGCTGTATATCCCAATTTCCAGTATTTAAAAAAGCCCATCGCAGCGAAGAATATTTAACACCCCTTGTGGAAAATACTGTATATATTTTCCAGAAATACAGTAGTTATATGTAAATAGATGGCCATACTGTATTTAATAATATTTATGTCATAGAAAACGGAAAGCCTGCGTCTGCGCAGACGGACAGTCGCCATTGTTAATTTGAATTTGTATTAGAACGTTTACCTGGAGTTTACCTGGAGAGAGTTTCGGGGGTCAACGCCCCCGCGGCCCGGTCTGTGACCAGGCCTCCTGGTGGATCAGCGCCTGATCAACCAGGCTGTTGCTGCTGGCTGCACGCAAACCAACGTACGAGCCACAGCCCGGCTGATCAGGAACTGACTTTAGGTGCTTGTCCAGTGCCAGCTTGAAGACTGCCAGGGGTCTGTTGGTAATCCCCCTTATGTGTGCTGGGAGGCAGTTGAACAGTCTCGGGCCCCTGACACTTATTGTATGGTCTCTTAACGTGCTAGTGACACCCCTGCTTTTCATTGGGGGGATGGTGCATCGTCTGCCAAGTCTTTTGCTTTCGTAGTGAGTGATTTTCGTGTGCAAGTTCGGTACTAGTCCCTCTAGGATTTTCCAGGTGTATATAATCATGTATCTCTCCCTCCTGCGTTCCAGGGAATACAGGTTTAGAAACCTCAAGCGCTCCCAGTAATTGAGGTGTTTTATCTCCGTTATGCGCGCCGTGAAAGTTCTCTGTACATTTTCTAGGTCGGCAATTTCACCTGCCTTGAAAGGTGCTGTTAGAGTGCAGCAATATTCCAGCCTAGATAGAACAAGTGACCTGAAGAGTGCCATCATGGGCTTGGCCTCCCTAGTTTTGAAGGTTCTCATTATCCATCCTGTCATTTTTCTAGCAGATGCGATTGATACAGTGTTATGGTCCTTGAAGGTGAGATCCTCCGACATAATCACTCCCAGGTCTTTGACGTTGGTGTTTCGCTCTATTTCGTGGCCAGAATTTGTTTTGTACTCTGATGAAGATTTAATTTCCTCATGTTTACCATATCTGAGTAATTGAAATTTCTCATCGTTGAACTTCATATTGTTTTCTGCAGCCCACTGAAAGATTTGGTTGATGTCCGCCTGGAGCCTTGCAGTGTCTGCAATGGAAGACACTGTCATGCAGATTCGGGTGTCATCTGCAAAGGAAGACACGGTGCTGTGGCTGACATCCTTGTCTATGTCGGATATGAGGATGAGGAACAAGATGGGAGCTAGTACTGTGCCTTGTGGAACAGAGCTTTTCACCGTAGCTGCCTCGGACTTTACTCTGTTGACGACTACTCTCTGTGTTCTGTTAGTGAGGAAATTATAGATCCATCGACCGACTTTTCCTGTTATTCCTTTAGCGCGCATTTTGTGCGCTATTACGCCATGGTCACACTTGTCGAAGGCTTTTGCAAAGTCTGTATATATTACATCTGCATTCTTTTTGTCTTCTAGTGCATTTAGGACCTTGTCGTAGTGATCCAGTAACTGAGACAGACAGGAGCGACCTGTTCTAAACCCATGTTGCCCTGGGTTGTGTAACTGATGGGTTTCTAAATGGGTGGTGATCTTGCTTCTTAGGACCCTTTCAAAGATTTTTATGATATGGGATGTTAGTGCTATTGGTCTGTAGTTCTTTGCTGTTGCTTTACTGCCCCCTTTGTGGAGTGGGGCTATGTCTGTTGTTTTTAGTAACTGAGGGACGACCCCCGTGTCCATGCTCCCTCTCCATAGGATGGAAAAGGCTCGTGATAGGGGCTTCTTGCAGTTCTTGATGAACACAGAGTTCCATGAGTCTGGCCCTGGGGCAGAGTGCATGGGCATGTCATTTATCGCCTGTTCGAAGTCATTTGGCGTCAGGATAACATCGGATAGGCTTGTGTTAATCAAATTTTGTGGCTCTCTCATAAAAAATTCATTTTGATCTTCGACTCTCAGTCTGGTTAGCGGCTTGCTAAAAACTGAGTCATATTGGGACTTGAGTAGCTCACTCATTTCCTTGCTGTCATCTGTGTAGGACCCATCTTGTTTAAGTAGGGGCCCAATACTGGGCGTTGTTCTCGATTTTGATTTGGCATAGGAGAAGAAATACTTTGGGTTTCTTTCGATTTCATTTATAGCTTTTAGTTCTTCCCGCGATTCCTGACTCCTAAAGGATTCTTTTAGCTTAAGTTCGATGCTTGCTATTTCTCTGACCAGTGTCTCCCTGCGCATTTCAGATATATTGACCTCTTTTAGCCGCTCTGTTATTCTTTTCCGTCGCCTGTAAAGGGAGCGCCTGTCTCTTTCTATTTTACATCTACTCCTCCTTTTTCTTAGAGGAATAAGCCTTGTGCATACATCGAGTGCCACCGAGTTAATCTGTTCTAGGCATAAGTTTGGGTCTGTGTTGCTTAGTATATCTTCCCAGCTTATATCGGTTAGGACTTGGTTTACTTGGTCCCACTTTATGTTTTTGTTATTGATGTTGAATTTGGTGAATGCTCCCTCGTGACTAGTCTCATTTTGTCGGTCTGGGGCTCCTCGCATACATGTCTGAACCTCAATTATGTTGTGATCTGAGTATATTGTTTTTGATATGGTGACATTTCTTATCAGATCATCATTGTTAGTGAATATGAGGTCTAGTGTATTCTCCAGTCTAGTAGGCTCTATTATTTGCTGGTTTAAATTGAATTTTGTGCAGAGATTTAAAAGCTCGTGTGAGTGTGAGTTTTCATCAGAGCTGCCTCCTGGTGTTATTACTGCAACAATATTATTTGCTATATTCCTCCATTTTAGGTGCCTTAAGTTGAAATCCCCCAGGAGCAAGATGTTGGGTGCAGGAGCTGGAAGATTTTCCAGACAGTGGTCAATTTTTAACAGCTGTTCCTGGAATTGCTGGGATGTTGCATCCGGAGGCTTGTAGACTACCACAATGACTAGGTTTTGGTTCTCGACCTTTACTGCTAAAACTTCCACTACGTCATTTGAGGCATTAAGCAGTTCTGTGCAAACAAGTGACTCTGCAATGTACAGGCCAACCCCCCCCCCTTTTGCCTGTTCACTCTGTCACATCTGTATAGGTTGTAACCTGGGATCCATATTTCATTGTCCAAGTGATCCTTTATGTGGGTCTCAGTGAAAGCCGCGAACATTGCCTTTGCCTCTGCAAGCAGTCCACGGTTGAAAGGTATTTTGTTGTTTGTTGCTGGCTTTAGACCCTGTATATTTGCAAAGAAGAATGTTATCGGACTGGTGGTATTGTTGGTACTGGGGGGGGATTTTTTTTCCGGCATTAGTATCTGTATCTGTTGGTTTGGAGTGGAGGCCATCGACTGTGGTTCCACTCCAGGAATGACTGGATTTGGTGTACGATTTCTGCCATTTCCTGCCAGTTTTTTTTCCTTCCTGGCACTAAAAAACCTCTCCCTCTTGAGTGGCTGTGGCTACCCAGGTTTTCCCATGGCCTGGATGTTTTGTATCTTTTTGTCCCCTTTAGATGGTATGCCTGGCAATTTAAGTTATAGCACAGTCTTTCCTGTACTGAAGAGGTACACATTTCAGGGTGAAAAAGCTTACAGGAAGGGAGTTTGCATTTTCCTGTTGTCATATGGGCATGGCATTTTCTAGGGTGGTCATAGTTGCACGTCCCATCTGTTTTTCCAGATTTCCCATGCCAGCAGATACCAAGTGCATAGTATGTGCACAGGCTTGGTTTCCGCTTGCCTTGGGTTTCTGTGACTGTATTCCCTGTTGGTGCATGTTTCCCTGTCTTACTTCTATCCTCCCTAGCACCAACAATGGAGCTCCCACCAGTTGTTTTTGGTAATTTATCCTCACTATTGCTATTGGAGTCCTCTTGTTTGCTATTTCCTGCGGTATTTCTAGTTTGCAATATTGGTTTTATCTTATCTTTGACTACATTTGTTTCCCTACTATGGCTCCTATCCCCTATGAGGTCATTTATATGTATTCCTTCCTGCGTATAATTCCCGACTACCTGGACAAAATCTCCAGCTTCACCATTACTGTCTCCCAGGACAGTATCTCCAGCTTCACCATTTCTGTCTCCCAGGACAGCACCTCCAGCTTCACCATTACTGTCTCCCAGGACAGCACCTCCAGCTTCACCATTACTGTCTCCCAGGACAGCACCTCCAGCTTTACTATTACTGTCTCCCAGGACATCACCTCCAGCCTTACAGTTTGTGACTACATGGCCAGTATCAAGGGCAGTACCATTCAGCCCAGACTTTTTATGTTCCCATCTGTTGTAGAAAGCTTCCAGGTTTTCTATGAAAGCAGCTTTGATGTTGTCCTCTTTTAATACCCTTGTGATTTTAGTCCACAGATTTTCCTCATTTGGGCATACCCAGAAACACTTCTCTGTTTTAATACTGCTTGTAGCTAGTTCTGGGATATCTGCACAAGGGGCGTGACACCAATTTCCACAAAAATGACAATTTATCCATGTGGAGGCCCGTTTGTTTGACTGACCACAGACTACACACAGCTTCATAATGATTTGAATGGTTGATTTACTGCAATTCTACTAGCAACCTCTTGAATATTATATTAATAACCTTAAATGAAGCTCTAGCTATTTGTATTTCTGTTTCTAACTCTTTTTGTATATTGGACAGCTTACCGTCACGTTCCTGATTTTTAATGTTTGTGTTTATAAGGCGCCTACAACCCCATCCGTTTACAGTCTGCTTTATTGTCCAACGAAACTGTTTGAAACCAGTCCCGGGTTCGGACCAGTCAAGGGTTCGGACCAGTCAAGGGTTCGGACCAGTCAAGGGTTCGGACCAGTCAAGGGTTTGGACCAGTCGATCTGCTCTGATCAGTGGGTCACTTATTTAAAACATACTGGTCGGTGATTTGAGCTAACACATGAAGGATCTACTGGAAATTATCTACCCGAGTAATATGTGATTTGACTGATACAAAAGTATAACTTGCGTGTTGAAGAGCCGGTGATATCTGGCAGCTCCTACAAAGACGAACGGTCACCTCCTTGTTTATCAATCGCTGTATCTGGCTTTTCTATTTTTTTTTCCGTCTCCACCGCAATAAATGCTATATTATCACTATAGTTGACTGGTGCAAATTTTGGAGGAAGGACGCTTTTTCTGTAGTAATAATTGCTTCTCGATGTGTATAATGCGACCGCTGGTAACTACAGGTTATATGAAATTCACAGTAACGTCTCGTATTTCAAGAAAAGAAACTAATGAAAGTCACTCCACTCCACTAAGTACCATTATAATACTGGTTAGTTGCTACTACAACACTGTATTCTGCTATTCACTGGTATCACTAGATTATATGCGAGTACACTAGCAGGCCAGGAAGATTATTAAAAACAGCTGACCTGTGGTAAGTTTCTGGCGACTTCTGGCACCTGCCTCTATAGGCTTATCCCTTCATTTACAAATTCACCTGTTTTCAAATGACACTTTAGCCTTTATCATCAATATACTAGGGAGCCACTGTAGTATACACTATACACTATGTATACTCAATGATATCAGGGAGACTTTCTTTCCTCTGACATGAAAAGTTCAATTATTATTATTTTTTTCCACACGGGACATAGGCCTATGATTCCCCTCTGGCAGTAAACTCTGCTACGCAGTGCACACTAATTCTCCTTTTTTGACTCAGTATATAATGTTTTCCGCCCAAGATTGGTTCCAGGCGCTAGAGGGATGTATCGTATAGGATTGATGACACAAATTAAAGTTCTAGCACGTAAGAGCGACCGTGAAAACACCAGAAAACCCGGAGCACAACGAGGCACGCTGACACGCTGGTGTCACACGACGTTGGTGAAATGGGAAGAATTTTTCGTGCTCTAGAGGTTAAAATTGGGCTGACACCTCTCATATAGGAGGCGAAATTGGTGGATATGCATTCCTGCATAACTCGAGATATCAGGCGACAGGACAAGACCTCTTCAGGAACCTCAGATAAGCTCTCTAGATTTGTGTATAATTCTGGCCAGCATTATTTTCATAGATTTAGTTAGAGTGAGGCTTTCTGAGTATGATACATTAATCTCCAGTCAAATTGGTGAGTGATATTAAGATATATTTTCCTTCTGTTATGTAATTGTGTATATATATATATATATAACCATTTATTATTTTTAATATACAGTCCACAAAATTTATATATTTACCGGTATTCCTGGTTATACATATTTCATTGGTAATTAATAGATCCAGAGCAACTTGTGGATATGACAGTTGTAGGTATCGAAGGGGGACATTTTTTGCGACCTAGGTGTCCCAAATTCCTACTTGTCTAACTGATAAATAATAATTATCCTTGTTCATTTACTGTTATGTATATAATGATACATTCAGCTAAATGCAATTTTCCACACCCCTGATTGGGAGTATTTATACACAATTAACCCTCAGTGAAGCATAATTATTGTAAAACCAGATAATGATCAAGGACCAATGGAAATAAGTCACTTTGCCTTATTTTTTTTGGGGGGGGATTGTAAAACCAGGTAATGATCAAGAGCCCCAATGGAAATAAATCACTTTGTCTTCCTTATTTTTTTTTTTTTTGGGGGGGGGGAGTTCAGGGTAATCTACACATATACTGTTATGTATAGCTGTATTTATGTGAACCTGTACCTAAATAAACTTAGTAATGGAGTGTGAGACAGTAACGTGTCTTAGTAGTGATGTTGGTACATCAAGTCTGGAAAGAAAATTGAATTTTTTCTTTGAGTTGAGGTGAGGCAGAGTTTAGGAATAGAGGGGGTAAGCTCTTTATTTAATGATTATAGTTATAAAAATAAATAGAAAGAGATACAGAGACAGAAAAACAGCTCTGCTATTAGAACTTCGGATGTGTAACTCAAAAGCAGAGTTCTGGGCTCAGTACTGAAGGGTCAGGCCATGTTTCTGAAAGCAAGACGTGTGTGCGAGTCAGGTCACTTTCACTCAAAAGTCGTTGTAATTTAAAAGCTCTTTTAAAAATGTTTAAAAAAAAAAAGAATATCCTAGCCTACTGTGGAAAATACTGTATATTTTCCTGAAATACGGTAATTTATATGTAAACAGATGCCCTATATTGTATTTTTAAAAGAAGTATGTTATCGAAAACTGAGCCTGCGCCTGCGCAGGAGAGTCGCCATTTTGGTTTGAATGAGCCAAGTAAACGTTAGTGTAATGGGAAGATTTTTTCGTGCTCTAGAGGTTAAAATTGGACTGACACCTCTCAAATAGGAGGCGAAATTGTTGGATGTGCATTCCTGCATAACTTGAGATATCAGACGACTGGACAAGACAGCTCCAGGAACCTCAGATAAGTTTGTTATGTTATAACTCTTGTCAGTTATTAATTTCATGTATAGACAGTGAGGTTTTCTGAGTATGATATAACTTAATCTCCAGTCAAATTGGTGAGTGATATTAAGACATTTTCCTTCTGTTATATAAATGTGTGTATATACTATAACCCTTTTTTAATTTTAATATACAGTCCACAAATTTATATATTTACCAGCATTCCTGGTGATGTATATTTCACTTAAGTAATAGGTCCAGAGCAACTTGTGGATATGACAGTGGTAGGTATCGAAGGGGGACATTTTTTGCGACCTAGGTGTCCCAAATTCCTATTTGTCTAACTGATAAATAATAATTATCTATGTTCATTTACCGTTAAGTATATAATGATACATCCAAGTAAATGCAATTTTCCACACCTACCTAAGTCTATCATAATTTTAATTTACTTGCTAGATCAATCGGGTAATACCTTTTAATTATATTAAAAGAATTAATAGGAATTTATCGTGGAAACTTATTAGGTTAGGTAAGGTTTATCAGGAAACAGGACAAGTGTTTCCTGACGCGGGTCTTAGTCAGATGATGACCCGCCTTCGGAGCTTTGGTCATCTGACCGAGGCCTTTCGCTGGTTTACCGGTCCACCTCTTTAAAAATAATGGGATGGCCCGGCCTTGGCTCCCTGTCTAGGGAGTGCCTGAGACCTAAGTCTCCCATGGGAGGAGGTACAAGTACCCCTCTCATCTTCGGGACCAACTGTCCCCAGGCCTAGCCACATTCCCCGCCCTCACGGGGATCGTAGGGAGAAGCTAGGCCTCTCTGGTCTGCCATTCCCACCCACAGGGGGCTAATGGGAATGAGAGTCTTGTGAGCTGAAAGCTCGGGCTCAGGCACCTACCCTACCCTAGAAGGGCTGGGCATGGTGTCGATGTGTATTTGTAACCAATTGATATGTGGAAACTTATTTAAATTTGTGATGTAAATATTCATGTTAAGAAGTGTTATTGGTCATAAATTATTAAAATATACAGTATTATAATCAACGACATACATTTCTCATAAAATATTCCATGACATTTTTCATTTACTTTTAGACAGTTTGTTAGTAGAGTGATTTAGTTGGATGGAATATATTAAATGAGGAAAATATATTTAAAATATATTAATAGGAAACTGCTTACTCACAACTTTTGACTGAAACGCAATGCTGTATATTATATTTTTGGTCAAACTGCATACAGTAAAAATTACTTAAATAAATCAGTATACCACATTCCCAGGGAGAATGTGAGTCACAGGAGACCGGAGGTTTAGCTCTTAGCAACATTTCGGAAGTTTGAAGCCTATTTTAAGTCATTCTTCAGTACGTACTCGGGATCCAAGGACTGCAACTCTATTAAACATAAATTGGAAATTGGCAAACCTGCATTTACACACGATTATTAAAAATTAAAGCAGTTCACAAGAGATATACCCACAGCTTTCAACAAAAAATTTGGTAAATTGGCACCAATGCAATCAATTGACATTCACAACCTTCTTTTAAGTAAGATAAATTATTGCTGAAAGTTTGAAGCCTAGCAGATGAGACGTTCTTATCTTGGTGGATGGGTAAAAAATTCTCTCAGAGGCTCAATGATCCCCTCCGGCGGAATAAGGCGAAAATTATGATAATCGAAAATATGGCATATGATTTGTTTTTAATTTAAAAATAGTATTAGGAAGAAAATCTGCACGGAAAGATATTTAGCAAGTGGTGAAGAAGTTCAGGACAAGAAAAATGAAAAACGGAATGAGAAGTTTAGGAAGTTTTCAATAGAATTAAGAAAGGAAAAACAAGGAAACAAATTTTTCCTGGTGAAAATGTGGAAAATTATGACTGATAAGTTTTTGATTGTGAAGGTAAAGGTGCAATATATATATATATATATATATATATATATATATATATATATATATATATATATATATATATATATATATATATATATATATATATATATATATATATATATATATATATATATATATATATATATATATATATATATTTATATATATATATATATATATATATATATATATATATATATATATATATATATATATATATATATATAATATTTGGTGAAATTGTTGGGTGTATAGATAATATGACCAGAAATTTCTTGCGCTTCATAATTAGAAATAAGAGCTTCTGGAATTATAAAGAACCGGAAGCAAAGCTAAAGGAAGCGGGTGAAATAGTGAGAGGTTTGGAAGTGGAATAACAATACTGGGCCTGAAATACTGAAAACCAGGGAAATGGGAAGTTCATGGGTATAAAAATGCTAAATCATTCATGAAGTGGTCATTGCAAATCTCACATTAGTACAGATACGCTGGAGCATTCATGACGTAAGCATCGCAAAACCAATATTTCCAATCATCATTCCTATGAATACTGCGGCATCATTGTAGTAATTCCTTGAAGGGAAAATAGTTTTAGAACCCACTTACTCGGACACCGCAGATTCGGCTGTTTCTTCCAATATATTTGAGAAAATACATTCAAATTATGAAATTTCGTGCCCATCTCTTCTCTCAAAGGTGTGACAACGCATCTAAGGGTATCAATATCATCTCTTGAAAACAAGTATTTATCTCAGTAATCCATCATATGTTAATAACAAAAAGGCACAATACCGTGACTGGAACGATACACAAACAACCCGCACATAAAAGAGAGAAGCTTACGACGACGTTTCGGTCCGACTTGGACCATTGACAAAGTCACACTAACAGAGGTGGAGCAGGACGGCTATATATAGGCAGGAAGAGGTGGAGGTAGTAGTAGTAGTAGTAGAAGTAGTAGTGGTAGTACAAGAATTGTATATAATACCGACAGGATGAAATGACACATGCAGTGCTCCCCTTCCTTTGTATTTGACTGGCTCGTCTTCCTTATTTCCCACTTCTACCACTACCACTACTACTACCTCTTCTTCTTCTACTACAACTACTGATGAAATTAAGACACATGTGCGGCGTCTGGTTGTCTTTGTTGTAGCCGTTTCGCCATCCAGTGGCTGGCTGGATGGCGAAACGTCTACGGTGGGGATGCCCGGGTGTTGTGTATGTGTCATTTCATCTTGTCGGTATTATATACAATTCTTGTACTACCACTACTACTACTACTACTACTACTACTACTACTACTACTACTACTACTACTACTACTACTACTACCTCCACCTCTTCCTGCCTATATATAGCCGTCCTGCTCCACCTCTGTTAGTGTGACTTTGTCAATGGTCCAAGTCGGACCGAAACGTCGTCGTAAGCTTCTCTCTTTTATGTGCGGGTTGTTTGTGTATCCATCATATGTTGACCGCTAAAAGTTAATTTGAATTGGTTAATATTAACAATAAATGATAATGATGTAACAACAGGTACTGGTAATACTAATGATATTACTAATCCGCTCATTAATATTTTTTTTATTACTAGCAATGATTACATACAGTATATAATATCAATTTTAGTTTTGCTCATCATAAAAAAATAATGATTCTAATAAAATATAAGTAATAATTTGTAAAGTAAAAGGACACAAGTGCAACTAATGTGACATTTTATTGTGGCAACGTTTCGGTCTCCAGGAGCTTTGTCAAGCTGATACAAGCAGTATATGGACACAGAGGGTATATAAACTCTCAGAGTGAGGTGCAATACTAGTGAGGTACCATTTCGATGTTCACTAGTGGTAGTAGTAGTAGTAGTAGTAGTAGTAGTAGTAGTAGTAATACAATAAGGTAGAGCAATTAATTCATACATGACTAAAAGGATATAAAAGCTATTACTTGGGTAACATAAAAATAGGTTGGACAAATATAGACTGGATAAAGGCAGCCTTTTTCAGTGTTCACTCTCTGTAATGTGCTTTGTCAAGTATAACAGGACAGACTATGTGATGGCACCTCACTCTGAGCCTTTATATACCCTCTGTGTCCATATACTGCTTGTATCGGTTTAACAAAGCTCCTAGAGAGCGAAACGTTGCCACAATAAAATGTCACATTAGTTGCACTTGTGTCCTTTTACTTTACATATTGTCGGTAATTCTACTAATGTTATTACAATAAGTAATAATTATAATTACTGTAATAATATTGTTTTAACACTATTGCTACTACTACTACTGCTACTACTGCTGCTACTACTCAGCTCTGCTGCTGCGCTGTGCTGCTACTGCTAAGCTGCTGCTGCTGGCTGCTGCTGCTGCTGCTGTAACTTTGTCTGCTGCTGCTGCTGCTGCTGTAACTGCTGCTGCTGCTGCTGCACGCTGCGCTGCTGCCTGCTGCTGCTGCTGCTGCTGCTGCTGCTGCTGCTGCTGCTGCTGAACTGCTGCTGCTGCTGCTGCTGCTGCTGCTGCCATGCACCGCTGCTGCTGCTGCTGCTAGCTCGCATGCTGCTTAACAACTGCTGGCTGCAAGCTGCTGCTGCTGCTTCATTGCTGCTGCTGCTGCTGCTGCTGGCTGCTGCTGCAACTGCTGCTGCGGCTGCTGTTGCTGCTGCTGTTGGCTGCTGCTGCTGCTGCTGCTGCTGCTGCTGCTGCTGCGGCTGCTGCTGCTGCTGCTGCTGCGGCAGCGCAACGCTGCTGGCAACAAGCTGCAACTGCTGCGGCCCGCAACACTGCAAGCAAGCGCTGCGCTTGCTGCTGCTGCGCTGCTGCGGCAGCTTGCTGCAACGCTGCTGCTGGCGCAACACTGCTGCTGCCTTGCTGACCGCTGCTGCTGCTGCTCGCTGCAACATGCGCTTGCTGCTGCAAGCTTGGCTGCGGCCTGCTGCTGCTCGCTGCAGCGCAAGCTAACGCTTGCTGCGGCGCTGCTGTAACAAGCTGCTGCTGTTGCTGCAACGCTGCTGCTGCTGCTAAGCTGCTGGCAGCACTGCTGCGGCTGGCTGCTGCTGTTGCTGCGGCGCGCCGCTGCTCGCTGCAGCTGCTGCTGCAGCGGCTGCTGCTTGCTTGCTGCTGCTGCGCTGCTGCGGCTGCTGCTGCTTGTAACTGCTGTAACGCTTGCTGCTGCGGCAACAGCTGCGCGCTGCTAACCGCTGCTGCTGCTGCTGCTGCTGCTGGCGGCGCTGCTGCAGCGGCTTGGTGGCTTGCTTGCTGCGCTGCTGCTGCTGCTGCTGCCTGCTGCTGGATTGCTGCTGCTGCTGCTGCGCAACGCTTGCTGTTTGGCTGCGGCACTGCGCAACGCAGCAACTGGCGGCAACGCTGCTGCTCTGCTGCTGCTGCTGCTGCTTGCTGCTGCTGTTAAGCTGCTGCTGCTGCTGCTGCTGCTGCTGGCAAACGCGCTGCTGCTGCTGCTGCTGCAAAAGCTTGCTGCGGCAATGCTGCTGCTGCTGCTGCAGCAACCGCTGCTGCTAGCGCTGCCTTCGCTGCTGCTGTTTGCTGCTTGCATGCTAACGCAACATGCGCTTGCTTGCTGCTGTAACGGCAAGCATGCGCTGCTAGCTGCGCAATAGCTGAACTGCTGCTGCTGCTGCTTAACTGCTGCACCGCTGTGCTGCTGGCTTGCTGCTGCTAGCTGCTGCTGCGGCTGCTGCTTAACGCTGCTGCTGCGGACTGCTATTGCTGCTGCGCAACGCTTGCTGCTAGCCTGCTGCTTGCTGCTGTTGCTGCTGCTTGCTGCTGCTGCTGTTGGCTGCTCGCTGCTGGCTCGCAAGCAACTAGCTGCTGCTGTTTGCTGCTGCAAGCAACGGCTGCCTTGCTGCTGCTGCAAGCTTGCTGCTTGCTGCTGCTGTAACTGCTGCTTGCTGCTTGCTGCTGCTAACTGCTGCTGCTTGAACCGCTGCTGCTTGCTGCTGCATGCTGCAGTGCGCTGCTGCTGGCGCCTGCTGCTGCTGCCAAGGCAGCTTGCTGCTTGGCTGGCATGCACTTGCGCTGCTAAGTGCTGCTGCTGCTGCTGTAGCTGGCTGCTGCAGCAGCAGCAGGCGCTGCTGCTGCTGCTGCTGCTGGCTGCTGCTGCGGCAGCTTGCTGCAAGCTGCTGCTGCTGCTGCTCAGCTGCTGCTGCAGCGCGCTGCTGCACTGCTGGCTGCTGCTGCTGCTTGCTGGCTGCTGCTGCTTGCTGCTGTAGCGGCTGCTGCTGCTGGCTGCTGCTGCAGCGCTGCTGCGCTGCTGCGGCCTGCTGCTGTTGGCTGCGCTGCTGCTCGTGCTGCTTGGCACACTGCGCGAACTGCTGCTTGGCGGCTGCTGCTGTGCTGGCTGCTGCTGGCTGCAACAGCGGCTGCTGCTGCTGCTGCGCTGCTGCGCTGCTGCTCGCTGCAACAAGGCTGCTGCTTGCTGCTGCGCTTGGCGCAGCAACGCTGCTGCGGAACAACGGCTTGCTGCCTGCTGCTGCTGGCTGCTGCTGCTAGCGCGCTGCTGCTGCTGGCTGCTTAGCAGCAACGCTGCTGCTGCTGCTGCAACAGCGCGCTGCTCGGTTTGGCTGCTGCTGCTGCTGCTGAACGGCTGGCAACAGCGGCGGCGGTACTGCTTGGCGGCAGCTGCTGCACGCGCAGCACGGCACTTGCTGCTGGCTGGCAGCAGCTGGCTGCACTGCTGCAGCTGCTGCTGCTGCTCAGCGCTTAGCGGCAGCTGGCTGCTGCTGCTGGCGGCGGCTTGCTGCTGCTGCTGCTGCAACGGTGCTGCGCGCACTGCTGCTGAGCGGCTGCTGCTTGTAATAATAATAATAATAATAATAATAATAATAATAATAATAATAATAATAAAAAGAACAATGAATATTTTAATATTTAAGGTCTTACATTTATTACACTTACCTGAATTTGTATACAATAGCTCGAGGCTTTAAAAAAATGTCTACAAAGGTCATGCTAAACTTTGTCACCTTGTTAATCCCAATTTTTCTCTTGAATTCTTTTCTTCTTTTAGATCGTTCTACAGGGAGGCTCCGTTACTGGTTCTTAACCCTATTTCTCGTATTCCTGTTCTTTTTTCTCTCCTTTTCTATCCTTATCATACCTAATCCGCATCCCTTATCTTCCCGTACACTTTCTTGTTTACTCTTCTGTGTCTTTCTCTCTGCCCTTGGGACACTGCCGTCTCCCAAGCACAGTCCTCAGAATCCCATATCACATCACTGAAGTATCAGTGTATGTTACTCTCTTTTGAAATTTGCAGATGAAGGGGAACTTAGCAAAAGACGAACCCTTGCTATCTTCAGTATATATTAATGTTTTTTAATGTATTAAAGAAGGTTTTGATATTTTAGACGCCCGTCATGGGTGTAGTGGCAGGTGGGGGATGGGTGCGGCGGTGGACTTGGGGAAGGGTGGTAATGTATATAAGCGGTAATGAGAGAAAAAAGAAACCAGTGCTACCAGAAGTCCATCAGCGTCTACAGAGTCAACATGGTCTCGAGAGTCTGTTTGAGCATGATTGCGGCCACTCTTGCGACAGCAGTCACTTGTGCTCAGGTATGTTATCCTAATGTGCACCAATTAAGTGGCACCAGCCACTTGTGCCCGGGTATGTTATCCTCACATTGACCAGTCTTGTGTCACCAGTTACTTGTGCTCAGGTTTGGGGCCAACATTTTTCACCAGTCACTTTCTAGCACATTATCCTCAAGTAGACAAGCTAGTGTTAGCAGTTGCATTTTGTTACCATGTGGATTATCTTGTAGCTGCAGTCACTTGTGTCAATACCAAGTGCTTAATCTTATAGATATAGTTACTTGTGTTACACAAAAGTGACAAATTTGAAAATATGTTTTGGCAGTTCGGTTTGATCGATTTGGCTAACTTAGTCACATTCAGCCCAATATCATATCTGACTTTTTCATAAGACTGGAGAATGGAGACTCAAAAGGAATTCAGATTCCGGAGATCACCCATACAGTATCGACAGGAGGTGCTGAACATTCATTATCATGTTTAGAGCAAAGGGATGTATAAATATATCTGATTAGACTGCATCATTTATATAATTAGGCTGTAACATCTGCTCTGTATAGCAAAGTGATGAGGGTGGGTTATTCGTCAAGCAGTAACAGTGTCTCCTGACACAGATCTTAATCAGATGCAGATTCGTCAGTGGTTTAGCATCCATAGCTATATTTTACACCCCATTGAAAAATACAGGATCACTGTTTAGTAGTATATCCTACAATAGGATGATAGCTTTATAAGTGTCTCGAAGATTGTTTCTGACGTGTTCAGAAGTTAGATAAGATTCTCCAGAAAAGGAGGAAAATATCTTCTGATATTTGTACTGTTTCCTGACCCACCACTGAAACTTTGTTCATCTAACAGAGGCCTGTCTGCTATTATGTTCAAAATAACTTTTCAAAATGTTATTTAATTAACTGCTAAACATTTAATAGCCCAATAAATCCATGTAAATGTACCATGTAATATTTCTTTAACATTTTCTAGTATGAGTTAGTATGAGTACACATCCTTAATGAATAAAATCAGCTCACTTATACAGCTATTGTATAAGTGAATTTTTGTAAATACAGTTGGAAAATTAAAACTGAACAGAAGGTGGGTAGGCCTTCATAGTGCATAATATTTAATTCTGGATGTAATTTTCCAGTCACGGGAAAAAAAAAGAAACACGCTACGGAGGACGTTTATAAAAGAGATGACTGCAGAATATTCTTGAGAACATGAACTCATGATGATTTAATAAATCATCGTTGTAAATCTGCTCGCCATGTAAATTCTTGTTGTAATCTAGCCTGGAGTTTACCTGGAGAGAGTTTCGGGGGTCAACGCCCCCGCGGCCCGGTCTGTGACCAGGCCTCCTGGTGGATCAGCCCCTGATCAACCTGGCTGTTGCTGCTGGCTGCACGCAAACCAACGTACGAGCCACAGCCCGGCTGATCCGGAACTGACTTTAGGTGCTTGTCCAGTGCCAGCTTGAAGACTGCCAGGGGTCTGTTGGTAATCCCCCTTATGTATGCTGGGAGGCAGTTGAACAGTCTCGGGCCCCTGACACTTATTGTATGGTCTCTTAACGTGCTAGTGACACCCCTGCTTTTCATTGGGGGGATGGTGCATCGTCTGCCAAGTCTTTTGCTTTCGTAGTGAGTGATTTTCGTGTGCAAGTTCGGTACTAGTCCCTCTAGGATTTTCCAGGTGTATATAATCATGTATCTCTCCCTCCTGCGTTCCAGGGAATACAGGTTTAGAAACCTCAAGCGCTCCCAGTAATTGAGGTGTTTTATCTCCGTTATGCGCGCCGTGAAAGTTCTCTGTACATTTTCTAGGTCGGCAATTTCACCTGCCTTGAAAGGTGCTGTTAGAGTGCAGCAATATTCCAGCCTAGATAGAACAAGTGACCTGAAGAGTGTCATCATGGGCTTGGCCTCCCTAGTTTTGAAGGTTCTCATTATCCATCCTGTCATTTTTCTAGCAGATGCGATTGATACAATGTTATGGTCCTTGAAGGTGAGATCCTCCGACATAATCACTCCCAGGTCTTTGACGTTGGTGTTTCGCTCTATTTTGTCGCCAGAATTTGTTTTGTACTCTGATGAAGATTTAATTTCCTCATGTTTACCATATCTGAGTAATTGAAATTTCTCATCGTTGAACTTCATATTGTTTTCCCGCATCCCACTGAAAGATTTGGTTGATGTCCGCCTGGAGCCTTGCAGTGTCTGCAATGGAAGACACTGTCATGCAGATTCGGGTGTCATCTGCAAAGGAAGACACGGTGCTGTGGCTGACATCCTTGTCTATGTCGGATATGAGGATGAGGAACAAGATGGGAGCTAGTACTGTGCCTTGTAGAACAGAGCTTTTCACCGTAGCTGCCTCGGACTTTACTCTGTTGACGACTACTCTCTGTGTTCTGTTAGTGAGGAAATTATAGATCCATCGACCGACTTTTCCTGTTATTCCTTTAGCACGCATTTTGTGCGCTATTACGCCATGGTCACACTTGTCGAAGGCTTTTGCAAAGTCTGTATATATTACATCTGCATTCTTTTTGTCTTCTAGTGCATTTAGGACCTTGTCGTAGTGATCCAATAGTTGAGACAGACAGGAGCGACCTGTTCTAAACCCATGTTGCCCTGGGTTGTGTAACTGATGGGTTTCTAGATGGGTGGTGATCTTGCTTCTTAGGACCCTTTCAAAGATTTTTATGATATGGGATGTTAGTGCTATTGGTCTGTAGTTCTTTGCTATTGCTTTACTGCCCCCTTTGTGGAGTGGGGCTATGTCTGTTGTTTTTAGTAACTGAGGGACGACCCCCGTGTCCATGCTCCCTCTCCATAGGATGGAAAAGGCTCGTGATAGGGGCTTCTTGCAGTTCTTGATGAACACAGAGTTCCATGCGTCTGGCCCTGGGGCAGAGTGCATGGGCATGTCATTTATCGCCTGTTCGAAGTCATTTGGCGTCAGGATAACATCGGATAGGCTTGTGTTAATCAAATTTTGTGGCTCTCTCATAAAAAATTCATTTTGATCTTCGACTCTCAGTCTGGTTAGCGGCTTGCTAAAAACTGAGTCATATTGGGACTTGAGTAGCTCACTCATTTCCTTGCTGTCATCTGTGTAGGACCCATCTTGTTTAAGTAGGGGCCCAATACTGGACGTTGTTCTCGATTTTGATTTGGCATAGGAGAAGAAATACTTTGGGTTTCTTTCGATTTCATTTATGGCTTTTAGTTCTTCCCGCGATTCCTGACTCCTAAAGGATTCTTTTAGCTTAAGTTCGATGCTTGCTATTTCTCTGACCAGTGTCTCCCTACGCATTTCAGATATATTGACCTCTTTTAGCCGCTCTGTTATTCTTTTCCGTCGCCTGTAAAGGGAGCGCCTGTCTCTTTCTATTTTACATCTACTCCTCCTTTTTCTTAGAGGAATAAGCCTTGTGCATACATCGAGTGCCACCGAGTTAATCTGTTCTAGGCATAAGTTGGGGTCTGTGTTGCTTAGTGTATCTTCCCAGCTTATATCGGTTAGGACTATGCACTTAGCAATATGAAAATATCTACTTTTAGGATGCTGTATGTGTTTAGTCGCCATGATATATTAGTCACAGCTTAAGGTTAATTAAAATGCAAATTGTTTTATGTCAAGTTTTTTCTTACAGGCTGCGGAAACTACTCGACCACCAATTATAATGTATCAGGTAAGTTTGTCAGCAATCATTCGCGTGTGTACATGCATGTTTTCACACACACACACATAATCTCACACACACACACAATTATATATATATATATATATATATATATATATATATATATATATATATATATATATATATATATATATATATATTAAAATATATGATGGGGTCCACCTCTGGTGTAAATTGTGGGACCCATAGCCTCGGAGAAGTGGATAAAAAGGCTTCAAGGAAGAATATTTGGATTTCTTCCTGAAGCCGTTTGAATATTCCACTTCCCCTACCACCCCATCTTTTAATATATATTTTTTTTCCAATAGGAATATTTTATTACATAATATGGTACAGAAGATTTAAGAGATACATTGTTGATATAAAGGTGGCATATACGGTACATGTTGTTACGTGTGTATCACCGATTATAAGGCGAAAATCTCATCCAGCTCCTCAGAGCTGGGGCGTGTGCCCAAAATACAGCAGGCATTACCCCTTTGAACAGCCGCACTGAGCCGCTGGAACAGAAAACTAGCTGCCCTGGGATCCCTAGTTACCCTGATGAGTCTTTTTCCCAGCTCCTTAAGGAATTTAGATGCACTCTTTCCCCATGAGCCAAGGGTCTCTGAGCCTATGGGAACAAACATATAGTGATCGGAAAGTTCTCCATATTTTCTAGACTTTTGGGACTCCCTGAAGCTGGCAGCTGCCCCTCCTTCCTCCCTGGTGTATTGGAGATAGGTATCAGCCAAGGTAGATGCACATGTATAGTCCCACACCACCTGCTTCCCATCTGTCCAGGCTTGAAGGGTGATACCATCTGGACGCTTCTGGCTGCCATCAGATCTGCATAGTTGGGGTGGCTCCCTTACTGCTGGGCATCCGGCTGTTGTGAGGCTCCTCTTGATAATGTTATTAACCTCCTCATGTCTTGCAATCTTTTCCTCGGATTTACGGCACACAAGACCATGGTACCCGAATCGGTCTGCTGCTTCACTGCCACAAATACACCTGTGTTCGGCGAGAATAGGGGCGGCAAGTCGAAGGGCAACACCGATGTGGATGGTCTGTGGGTCGAGGCGTGTGCCAAGGCTGGAGTTGGGAACAGCCAACAGAAAGTCCCCAGCATGAGGGGCTCTCACTGCCAGGAGGCGGACTCTATCCTTCCCTGACACACTCTGAAGCATTGTTAAGGCTATATTTTCTACTATTGGACCATCCCAGTGCGATTGTTTGTAGTTGTTGGGGGGAGCAGGTCTGGTTTCAGAGCCCGTTAGATTATCCCAGATCATTGCTCCGTCAATGAATTTTTGGTCCTGGACTCCAATCTTGTCCCTAAGATGTTCAGGGAGAATCGCTGCTACAAGGTCTCTGGGTGCAATACACGAGGACAGAAAAGCAGGTAGCTCAATCTGTGATGACTTGCGGACACCAATGCCTCCTAGTCTGACTGGAAGCGTAGCTTGGTTCCACTGCCCGTCTTCTAGAGTAAGGTTAAGTACTTTCGTAAAAATCTGCCTCAGAATACTGTCATATTCGTGCAGTATAGGGTTATCATATGAAGTTGCACATCTTAGGAAATATGTCAACCTGGGCAGACTCAAGCACTTTGTGAGAAGGTACAAGGCATCGTGGGTGTCCAGATTGCCTATTCGTTGTTCCATTCTCCTTAACTCTTCCAATTTCTTCCTGAGAATTGTGTCAATGGCATCACTTCCCAGAGGTGCTCCTAGCAAGACACTATTTGTGGGGGCAATGACTGCTGCTCCTGGTAGTTTTGATCTCACTGCATTTATCACTTGTTGACTGACTGAGATGATTTCACATTTGGATGGATTCAGGGCGAGACCCATTTCCTGTCCCCGTGTCATTACCTGTGTAAGGTCATGTAGGAGGGACTCCTTTGTACCTGCTAGTGTGCCATCATCTAGGAACCAGATGTTTAGCTCGCTGGTCAGTCTGACTGTGATTTCCCTAACTGCAATACAGAAGAGAAATGGTGCAAGAGGATCTCCTTGTTGGACACCCTCCGATGATGTGATTTCATGCTCTCCAAAGAGAAGCATTGATTCCTTGTTATACCCGGCTGAAACAAAAGGGAAGAGACCAGGGAAATGTTCTTGTACTGCTGCTAATACCACGTCTCTTTTCAGGAGATTGAACGCATTCTTGAAATCTAATTTTACCACTGCATTGTCCTCAGGCAGGTTGTTGATATACGCCCTTGTTGCATGAACCGCTGCTTCACTTCCTTGAGAGACCCCAAAGCCAAGCTGGTTTGGTTGAAGCATCATGGCTGCCTGTGCACGAATACTTCGGACAGCAGCTTTGGATAAGAGGCGGCGTAACGTGTTGCCTACTGCAATTGGCCGAATTCCTCCATCCTTCTTTTAAAGTGCACAAAGTGTTGCACCAAAAAAGAAAGGTCTAATTTCATCAGGAATCAGACCAGCCAAGGAATTGTTGACGAACCTTGTGATCTCTGAAAGCAGTGTCTCTGCAATTTTCCCAATTACTGGATTAACCATTTCCTTTAAATGCTGTGGCCTTATTCCAGTGTAACCCCCAGGAGAGCCAGATGGGAACGACATTCTTGCTTTGTAAATGTCTGAGTCTTCCACAATCAATGGTTCCATAGTGGGGACAGAGGTGTTGGAACTGTTGGTGCCACTGGTTTCCCTGGCAGGGTGCTTTCCTCTAAGTGCTTCAGCCGTGTCAGCATCCCTGGGAGCAACTGTATCATCACTGGTAACAATTCTGATTGCCTCCACTATCTTGCCCTCTTCAATTTTCTTGCTCACCTGGACTCTGACTTTTTCACTGTCAGTAGAGTGAGTGGGGGTTCTGCCTCTCCCTTTTTTGTGTTGACGGGGAAGGCGAATGAGGTTATCAACTCTAGGAAAATCTCTTAAGGATTTAATTATCATTGAGGCTAGCCTCTTTCCCCTTCTTTCCGGCACAGCTAAGCAGACATTGCCAAAAAGTAGCAAGTTGTGCCATGCCTTGATGGTTGGTGGAGCATTTAAGATAGTGGAGCCATAGTTTACTTTTTTCAGGAGGTCTGTAAGTTTCCCAGCTGCGTGTGGACGGGCTGCTTTGGGAATATGTGTGAGTGTTCTGGTACCTGTTGCTTTAATTGCTTCCAAGAGATTGTCTGACGAGATGAAATCTGTTGGAGTGGGTTCAGGTGCCTGAGCTGGCTCTGGATCATCACTTTCCACAGGAGGACATCCTAAACCAGGGCAACTACCGTGTTTGCGGAGGAAACCATTAGAGTTGAGACAACGAAGCTGTAAGCATGACCGACACTTGCCTCTCCTAGTATTGCCAGCCGTGCCATTTCCCTGGCTGCTTGCTTCCTCCTGGTTGGCATCCATCTGCTAGACTAGACATTAGGAGTGGAATATGACATGCTGGGTGGGTATGGTGCGTGGAAGGTAGTGAACTTGACCATGGTGGCCTGGTGGAGTTTGAGGGGCTGGGAGGGGAAGGGAAAAACTTCCCCTGGGAATTAGGTGGGGGAGGCGCAGGTTGTTGAGTGGGGTTATCCCGGGGAGTACAGTACACATGGACTTGCACACTATATATTGTTCATACTGTCTTACAATACACATAACTTTATTTGTTTCCCATGTACACTATGAACAATGTGGGTATGGGCACTGCTGAACCAATGTGCTCACTCACCATCTAGTTATACATCCCACCTCTTCCACCCACCCCCGTGACGTGGGGGTGGATGCACTGACTGGTCACTCCCTCGTTAACATTAATTTCACATTGTTTTTCCATAACATATGCCTCTAAATAGTCCATGCATCGACACAATCATTTCCAAGTTAACTGGAAGCATTGTGCATGGTGCTGTATATATATATATATATATATATATATATATATATATATATATATATATATATATATGTATATATATATAAAATATATATATATATATATATATATATATATATATATATATATATATATATATAAGAACATAAGAACATAAGAAAGGAGGAACACTGCAGGAGGCCTGTTGGCCCATACTAGGCAGGTCCTTTACAATTCATCCCACTAACAAAACATTTGCCCAACCCAATTTTCAATGCCACCCAAGAAATAAGCTCTGATGTGAAAGTCCCACTCAAATCCAACCCCTCCAAATCATGTACTTATCCAACCTAAATTTGAAACTACCCAAAGTCCCAGCCTCAATAACCCAACTAGGTAGACTGTTCCACTCATCAACTACCCTATTTCCAAACCAATACTTTCCTATGTCCTTTCTAAATCTAAACTTATCTAATTTAAATCCATTACTGCGGGTTCTCTCTTGGAGAGACATCCTCAAGACCTTATTAATATCCCCTTTATTAATACCTATCTTCCACTTATACACTTCGATCAGGTCTCCCCTCATTCTTCGTCTAACAAGTGAATGTAACTTAAGAGTCTTCAATCTTTCTTCATAAGGAAGATTTCTAATGCTATGTATTATTTTAGTCATCCTACGCTGAATGTTTTCTAACGAATTTATGTCCATTCTGTAATATGGAGACCAGAACTGAGCTGCATAATCTAGGTGAGGCCTTACTAATGATGTATAAAGCTGCAGTATGACCTCTGGACTTCTGTTGCTTACACTTCTTGATATAAATCCCAGTAATCTATTTGCCTTATTACATACGCTTAGGCATTGCTGTCTTGGTTTAAGGTTGCTGCTCACCATAACCCCAAAGTCCTTTTCGCAATCTGTGTGGCTAAGTTCTACATCACTTAACTTATAAGTACTAGGGTTATGGGCACTCCCAAGCTTCAGAACCTTGCATTTATCTACATTGAACTGCATCTGCCACTTTTCTGACCAAGAATAGAGCTTGTGTAAATCCTCCTGAAGTTCCATAACATCTACGTTTGAATCAATTATCCTACCTATCTTTGTGTCATCGGCGAATTTGCTCATATCACTAGTAATTCCCTCATCAAGATCATTGATATATATTATAAACAACAACGGGCCCAAGACTGATCCCTGTGGAACGCCACTTGTTACAGATCCCCACTCGGATTTAACCCCATTTATGGACACTCTCTGCTTCCTGTCAGTGAGCCATGACTCGATCCACGAGAGCACTTTTCCCCCAATGCCATGAGCTGCCACTTTCTTTAACAGTCTATGGTGTGGAACTCTATCAAAAGCCTTACTAAAATCTAAGTAAATAATATCAAATTCTTTATCGTGGTCAACAGCCTCAAAAGCTTTACTGAAGAAAGTTAATAAATTAGTTAGACAAGACCGGCCTCTTGTGAATCCATGCTGAGTATCATTAATCAAGCTATGCTTATCGAGATGGCTTCTTATAATCTCAGCTATAATTGACTCTAGTAATTTGCCTACAATTGAGGTCAGGCTTATTGGGCGGTAATTTGACGGTTACGACTTGTCCCCTGTTTTAAAAATAGGAATTACATTAGCCATCTTCCACATATCAGACACTACACCTGTTTGAAGAGATAAATTAAAAATATTAGTTAATGGTTCACAGAGTTCCATTTTGCATTCCTTAAGAACCCTTGAAAAAACCTCATCAGGACCCGGTGACTTATTTTGCTTTAGTCTGTCTATCTGCTTCACAACCATTTCACTAGTGACTGTGATGTTACATAATTTATCTTCTTATAGCCCACTATAAAAATTAATTACTGGAATATTGTTAGTGTCTTCCTGTGTAAAAACTGAGAGAAAATAATTATTTAAAATCGAGCACATTTCATTCTCTTTGTCAGTAAGGTGCCCAAAGTTATTTTTAAGGGGACCTATCTTATCTCTAACTTTTGTTCTATAGACCTGGAAAAAACTTTTTGGGTTAGTTTTAGAATCCCTAGCAACTTTAATTTCATAGTCCCTTTTAGCTTTTCTTATCCCCTTTTTAATGTCCCTCTTAATGTCAATATACTGATTCATAAGATGACCCTCACCTCTTTTGATACGCCTATAAATTCCTTTCTTATGCCCTAGTAGATATTTGAGCCTATTATTCATCCATTTTGGGTCATTTCTATTTGATCTAATTTCTTTATATGGGATAAACGTTCTTTGACCAGCATGTATAGTGTTCAGAAAACTGTCATATTGATAGCTCTCTTCATTGCCCCAGTCAACAAATAAGTGTTCTCTAAGCCCATCGTAATCTGCTAAGCGAAAATCTGGGACTGTTACTGAGTTATCGCTACTATCGTACTTCCATTCAATGCTAAATGTAATTGATTTGTGGTTGCTAGCACCCAGTTCCTCTGAAATTTCTAAATTATTTACAAGAGATTCATTGTTTGCCATAACTAAGTCAAGCAGGTTATTTCCCCTTGTAGGTTCTGTCACAAACTGCTTCAAAAAACAATCCTGAACTACTTCTAAGAAGTTGTATGATTCTAAATTCCCAGTCAAGAAATTCCAATAAATATGACTAAAGTTAAAGTCTCCTAGAATTACTACATTATCGTGCCTTGTGGCCTTAACAATTTCCTCCCATAGTAGTCTCCCTTGGTCCCTATCTAAGTTTGGGGGACGGTATATCACTCCTAAAATCAGTTTTTCATGCCCCTCTGAAAATTCTATCCAAACAGACTCTGTATGTGTTACTTCAGACTTAATACCCATTTTTATGCAACAGTTCAAGCGATCTCGGACATACAATGCCACCCCACCCCCCTTCCCGATACTTCTATCTACTTGGAACAATTTAAAACCCTGAATATGACATTCCGCAGGCATGTCCCGACTTTTTGAATTAAACCACGTCTCAGTTAAGGCAAATACATCAATGTTACCTGCACTAGCAACTAATCTCAACTCGTCCATCTTATTCCTAGCACTACGGCAATTAGCATAATAAACATTGAAAGACTCTCCTTTCTCTTTACCCTTCCTGCTCATTTCTGTTTTTCTACTAAACCTATTACTGTCCTTATCACCCAAAGTCCCTGGCTTTTCAATATCTACCTCGTTCTGCTTATTACTAGTTCCCCTAGAACTCGTAATATTACTACACTGGGACTTCACTGTTTTCCTGCCAAAACCCATACCACTAACTATTCCTAGTTTGAAGTCCTAACTGCTCCCTCCACTGCAGTTGCCAGTGCTACCACCCCAGACCTAGATGAGTGAACCCCATCCCTGGCATACATGTCTTTTCTGCCATAGAAGAGGTCCCAGTTGTCAATGAATGTTACCGCATTTTCCTTACAGTATTTGTCCAGCCAGCAATTGACACCAATTGCCCTGGACAACCATTCATTTCCAACTCCTCTCCTTGGCAAAATACCACATATGACAGGGTTCCCACCCTTACTCCTAATTATTTCTGTTGCTGACCTATACCTGCTAATCAGGTCTTCACTCCTACGTCTGCCAACATCGTTGCCTCCAGCACTGAGACAGATAATAGGATTGCTCCCATTACCTCTCATGATGTCATCCAGACGGCTAACAATATCCTCCATCCCAGCCCCAGGAAAGCAAACTCTCTGTCTCCTACTCCTGTCCTTCAAGCAGAACGCCCTATCCATATACCTAACTTGGCTATCCAAAACAACAACAATATTCTTACCTTCCTTGGTGTCATTCGTCGTGACATTCCCAGTAGTCGACTCACATTCGTCGGGTAGCACTGAGAATGTGATTAGATGTTTCCACAACAGTTTCCATGGCAGTCTCTTTCTTCATCGTTTCTACCTTTCCATTCGTCTTCTTGATCGTCAACTTCGTTCCCTGCTGTCCAGCCAGTGACCAGTTTCCCTTCTTGACCTGAGGACTCAAAACAGGAGGACTACTACGAATCTTCTTGTTTTCCTCGGTCAGTCGCCGAATCTCCATCTTCGCCATCCTCAATTCTTCCCTAAGCTGTTGGTAAAGTTGCTCGATGGAGGGCAACAATTCGTAGAGAGCGCACAAACAGGTCTTCACAGAGCTAAGTACCTAAGTCCCTGGACCCATTATGTACCTCAGTAATCTTTTGACTACCACTCGAAGGATGGGTATGGGGTGCATAATAAAGAGATTAAACTAAAAAAGAACTGACCACCAGTTTATACTGTTGGAGTCCTTGTCACTCCCAGATCCTACCTGCTCCCAGGATGGAGTTGCGTGTTGTGGTGAAAGCAATAAAACGTAGATTCGCTTATTATTGGGCTGGGGTTCCTGGTGAAGTTTTCCTAGAGTTATTGTATGAACACCGGTGCGCCACACGGACGCTGGTGCACCACACGGACGCTGGTGCACCACAGGGACACTGGTGCACCACACGGATGCTGGTGCACCACAGGGACACTGGTGCACCACACGGACGCTGGTGCACCACAGGGACGCTGGTGTACCACAGTAAATTATTATGAGTCAAAGTGTATTATTATGAGACAGTAGATTATTATGAGATGGTAGATTATTATGCAGTGTAACATTCTGAAAGATTCCTCCGGTAAAGCGCTCAACATATCTAGGTTTTACAACGTTAATTGGCTTACGTGGTTTTCAACGTCTTCTTGTCAACTCTTCCTGTAACTTCACAAATGCTACAGGATCAGTGTTATCCTGAGTCACTGTTACCCTGGGTCAGTGTTACCCTAGGTCAGGGTCACTAGTGAGGTGCCATAAGAATCCTGGCTCACATAGCCAGGAGAAACTAATAGCGGCCATCAGAGTAGGAACCAGGAGTTGAGACTCGACCCTTGCAATCACAAATATGTAAGAACACACACACGCAATCAATCACATGCATACACAATCACACACACACACGCACAATCATACACGCAGTCTTGCCATGACAACAAAAACAGAAGCATTTTCAAGGCCAGTGTGTATGTGAGCGTGACAACACATTCTCATCTTTCTTGTTCTCTCCTCTAACCTCTTGCAACTACGTCTGAGACCCCCCCCTTGCCATCCACCACTCCACACCACCACTCCTAAAAATTTGGGGGTCTTCAGGAATGATCGAATAAGTCATGGAGATTTACCCATGGTTAAGTATTTTCGAGACGGAAAAGAAAGCCAAAAGCAGTATGGTCGAGAGACTGGAGATGACAGAAAGAAAAGATAAATCAGACAATACAAACAAATTTTATTTCTTTTTGTAGTATAAAAATGTACTCCAAACCTTTCTCCCGAGGTATATGTAAACAGAACAACATTAGTGCAATAAGGTAAGCTTGCAAATATGAATGGCTTCAAGAAATTCCAAAGAGTCCTAAGGGAAGCATTCAGACTGATGCCTGAACTGAGGAGAATGTTCTATTTGGAAAGAACGAAAGAATAAACCCAGTAAAGAGTAGAAGGACCATGGGTGCAATTAGAGAACACTACGTCAACATCAGTGGCTCAAAACTCTTCAGCATACTACCAGCAGATATCAGAAATATTGCCGGAACGAAGATGGAAGTTTTCAAGGAAAAGCTGGACAGTCACCCTCTGCAGATGCTGGAACAGCCAGGTTGCAATGGCTATGTGGGCCTACGTGCTGCTATCACAAACAGCCTGGTTGACCAGGTCAACAGAGAAGCCTAGCCTCAGGCCGGGCGGTGAGGGGTAAAAGAGCTCTTAAAACCGGTCACAGATAAAGCAGAATAGCAATTTCAATTACTGGAAGAATGATGACCATGAGGGGATGTCGCAACATACAAAATTCTGAGGAGCATAAATAGGAAAGATAAAAAGCTCTTAATAAAAGTAAAATGAACAAGAAGACATGATTGGAAATCACACGCCAAAATGAGTTACGTGGATATCAGAAAACATAAGAGTGATTAATAAGTGCAATGAACAAAACAGTGGAAACTGGCGCCATACATACGTACACATCTTCAAATATAGTTTTAATTGTAGCATCGTCAATTCTTCCTTAAGCTGTTGGTAAAGTTGCTCGATGGAGGGCATCTTGCTTCAATTCGTAGAGAGCGCGCAAACAGGTCTTCACAGAGCTAAGTACACGTCACCACTGCGCAAAAGCCAACTCAATCATGAAAAGCCAACTCAGTCAAAATTTTGTCCCAATTTTCGTGCATCACCTCAGTTTTTGTCCACCGTACTGAACGTGTCCACCTACCCATGCCCACACAAAGCATCCCACGCACACGTTCCGAGTCAGTCCAGCTTTGTTTCTCGTCGAGTGAACATTACATGTATATATATATATATATATATATATATATATATATATATATATATATATATATATATATATATATATATATATGTGTGTGTGTGTGTATGTATGTATGTGTGTGTGTGTGTACTCACCTATATGTGGTTGCAAGGGTCGAGTCATTGCTCCTAGCCCCGCCTCTTCACTGGTCGATACTAATTCACTCTCTTCCTGCTCCATGATATTTGTCATACCTCTTCTTAAAGCTATTTATGGAACTTGCTTCCACTACTTCACTCTCCAGATTATTCCAGTTCCTGACAACTCTAAGACTAAAGAAATACTTCCTAACATCCCTATGACTCATCTGGGTTTTCAGTTTCCAATTGTGTCCCCGTGTTTCTGTATCCCATCTCTGAAACATTCGATACTTGTCCACGTTGTCAATGCCTCTTAGTATTTTACACGTTTTTATCATGTCCCCTCAATTCCTCCTATCCTCTAGTGTCATCAGGTTGAGTTCCCTTAACCTCTCCTCATATGACATACCCCTCAGTTCCGGAGCTAATCGTGTTGCAAATTTTTGCACTTTCTCCAATTTCGTGACGTGTTTGACTAAGTGAGGGTTCCATACTGGCCCTGCATATTCCAGTATAGGCCTTACGTACACTGTGTACAATGTCGTGAATGACTCCTTTCTCAGATGTGTGTTAGTTACCATTTTGTCCTAGGCACATGTCGATTAGACACTAGGCCTGTTGTATTTGCGAGTGTGTGTGTGTGTGTGTGCACTCGCCTAATTGTGGTTACAGGGGTAGAGTCATAGCTCCTGGCCCTGCCTCTTCACTGGTCGCTACTAGGTCACTCTTCCTGCTCCATGAGCTTTATCATACCTCTTACCTCTTCTTAAAGCTATGCATGGAGTCTGCCTCCACTACATCACTTCCCAGACTATTCCACTTCCTGACAACTCTGTGACTGAAGAAATACTTTCCAACATCCCTGTGATTCATCCGAGTCTTCAACTTCGAATTGTGACCCCATGTTGCGCGCGCGCGCGCGCGCGCGCGTGTGTGTGTGTGTGTGTGTGTGTGTGTGTGTGTGTGTGTGTGTGTGTGTGTGTGTGTGTGTGTGTGTGTGTGTGTGTGTGTGTGTGTGTGTGTGTGTGTGTGTGTGTGTGTGTGTGTGTGTACTCACCTAGTTGTACTCACCTAGTTGAGGTTGTAGGGGTCGAGTCTGAGCTCCTGGCCCCGCCTCTTCACTGATCGCTACTAGGTCACTCTCCCTGAATCGTGAGCTTTATCATACCTCTGTGTGTGTGTGTGTGTGTGTTTGTGTGTGTGTGTGTGTTTGTGTGTGTGTGTGTGTGTGTGTATGTGTGTGTGTGTGTGTGTGTCAACAAACACATATGTTGACATAAACATAAACACACACACACACACACACACACACACACACACACACACACACACACACACACACACACACACACACATGCCTCTAAGCTTCCACTTCAACACCAGCATAAACCTACACCTGCGTCTGAACGTCATGATCTATGTCATTGTCACAATGTCATCTGTGTTTTCGTTACGAACAGGGAGCAGATGATCGTGTACGTGTCAGCATCCACACCGGAGAGGAAGACGTCTCCTTCCCAAGTTTAAATGTAAGTTGATTCCTTGAACAGTTCTGACTTTGAAAAGTAATTATTGTTGTGAAATGTGTCTCTCTGCCTGTGTTTGCCTCTCTCTCTTTGATCGTTACTTTCTTATTTTTATCTCTCGCTTTCCTACTATTCACTCAATCATTCTCTCTCTTTCCCCTCTCTGTCTCTCAAGCAGGCATTGTCGCAGCCATTGAAATATTTGTAATTTCAGTATCCAATAATTGAGAATATCAAGGACTGAATGGATGAGCAATGCTTGCTACAAAGCTTCGAGGACTCCTTGCAATAACTCAACGGTCCTTTCGCTCAGGGGTCAGAGATCTGCAAGCTGGAAACCCTTGATCCAGATACCCTTCAACGGGGAGGTGCATTGATGCTGACGATAGGCTCTTGATCTAAGACACTGGAACCAACGTATACATGGCCCCTGTGGGTTTACCATTCTCCCTTTGAATTTAATAATGAAAATAATAACTGACCTATATAATTCTCAGCTGACAGAAAGATAAACCTCCTTAGAAGACGGCCTCACTGTGGACTTCCAGTCTTCTGCTGTCTCTTCCATGTATTTCTGTGTACTTTAATTTTCTCTTTTTTTTTTGGTATGCTGCTCTTAAGAAGTCTCAGTTTTTCTGTGCACTTGAATACATAACCTGTATCTAGACGAGTATAATATAACTAACTCTATCTCCCTCTCTCCCAGCATCAAGAGTTCGAATACACTAACCCAGACTCTGTGGACGGGCAGAATCTGTTTGAGAAGGACATAATGTTGACTCCTGAGCAATGGCAAGCATTAAGGGAGAGGAAAGCCATTCGTAAGCTGGTCTACCGCTGGCCAGATGGTCCCGACGGCTATCCATTAGTTCCTTACTACACAGTTAGTGGAGGTACAGTCTGGGCAAAAAGTTTCCTGACACACTGAGGAAAAAGTGATACCCTTACTAAATCTGATCTGACTTGTCAGATATCCCCTTTTTCCCAGCACACAATGTCGAGAAATTTTATATCCCTGTTTTTATGTTAGATATGGCAGTGGGAATATGTGTACATAGCTCTTTGCCCCCATTTTTTAATTTTCAGTTGGTGTTACAGGTGGAAACATTGGGACGTGTTTCCTTAAAACACCTGCTGTCCATGTTCATCTATGAGTAATATAGGTACCTGGGTGTTAGTCGACTGGTGTGGGTTGCATCCTGGGGGCAAAATTGGCCTAATTTGCCCAAAATGCTCTGCATAACAAAGGGCTTTCTATATAGAAGTATGCCACTAATGTGCATACTACTATATAGAAATGTAATTCTCCCGTCATGTGCTCGTAATTCGTTACACAATGAACCTTTTCACCTTTTAACAAAAACAACTAGATGGTGGATTTTGGTTACTGTGAGATCCGACAATGATAATACCGAATCCCATTATCCCAGCTCCCTCTTCTTCAACTGAAGAAAGGGAATAGTATAAAATGGGCATAAAATGGGGCATAAAAGGGGTATTTACAAAATTATCCCAGAGAAACTAATGTCTCAATTTCTTATAAATCATAATAGGCAACTGGTATCTATAAGGTCAGAACCCAGTCAAATCTTCCAATAGGTAAGACATACCACAGCTGAAAATTTAAGCCAGGTTCAGCTTAGCAAAAAAAAAAGACTGGCCAAGGTTTTTTCCTAATGTTTTAAAAATCACAGAATCTATTTTTTTTAATTGTGAATAACATTGCCGGATTTTTTTTAAATACTTATTTAATACATTTAGGGAATTTCTGTCTTTTTCTCTATTTTTTCCCAAAGTGTAAAAAAGTCTGTTTTTACCTGTGAATAGAAGAACATCGAGACTGGTAATTGGTTGTCCTTCTCCTCCAGCGTAAACTTAATTTTAAGTTCCAGTGTAGATGGTATTGAGGAGGTCACGTACTTCTAGATTTTGGGGCACAGTGACCAAAACATAAAGTACGGTACCTTCTCTCTGAAGGATAGGTAGAAATTTTGTAATTTGAAAAATTATGTGAATGATGATGCTTAAAATGTCACAATAACAGATAATCACTTCGGTTTCTTGTTTGTTGTGTTCAGTTAATGTGACTGCAATACTTGCTGGCCAGAAGCACTGGATGGACAACACCTGCATCAAGTTTACTCAAGTTACCAATACCAATCAGCCTTGCCTCAAATATTATTATGGTTCTGGATGTTGGTCTTATATTGGACGTCTAACCACTAATGGCCAAGATGTCTCCATAGGCAAAGGCTGTGACACGGTAATTCTGACAGGGAAAAAGTATTTCCATAACAAGCAATTTCAGGCTGCTGATTGAAATTAATGCTAAACTATTTTATTGCCGAGTTCGATAATGCTTAGTGTTAGTTATATTGCATCTATATCTGAGCACCGGGACATTCTTATACACCTACCCTTGTACTTGAGACTTAATAGGGTTATAGAAAACCACGAAGCATTGTATAGTTTAACTTGTAATTCCTGGTCAGACACAAGCTGTCGTGTGCGCTCTACACACGCTGTTTATACTTCGTAATACCTTTTATATTTCTGGTGCTGCTTTTTTTTTTTGTGGTGAACACTGACAAAGAGGTTAGTGCACTTGCTTACCTCTTGTATTAGATTCATTACTAGGTAATAGAAAATATTTCCAGTCTGGTATAAGAATGCAATTTGACTCTCTAATAAGAATAATGAACTAAAAATACGAATATTGGAAACAATGCCTGACACCACAACAGATTCTCAACTTAGTTGAATAGTATAAAGGGAATAAATTTCTTTTTCTCCCTTGGAACACTTCCCTGAGTTTAGTTATAAAATTACTGTCCTTACGGAAACATGTTCGTTAGTGATCAGAGTAGCTTTCACATAAATTCTTATTAATGTTTATAAATTCTCATTAATGTTTATAATACATATTACTTAGTTTAACTAAACTAAGCAAAGTCTGTGCAAATCTGATTACGAATTTCACATTTTTTTCCCACAGCTTGGCACGGTAGTTCACGAGACTGGCCACGCCATTGGCTTCTTCCATGAGCAATCACGACCCGATCGAGACGGCTATGTTAATATAATTTTCTCGAACATCGACTCTAACATGGCGTTCAACTTTCTCAAGTACAACACGACCGATATCAACGACTACGGTGTCCTCTACGACTACTCTTCCGTGATGCACTATGGCTCCCTGGTAAAATGATGACGACGATGATGGTTGTGGTGATTTTTGGAACCATACCCCCGGCCGGGATTGAACCCGCGGTCATAGAGTCTCAAAACTCCAGCCCGTCGCGCTAGCCACTAGACCAGCTAGCCACAATAAGATTCATCCAACTAGGTATATTTCTACACCATAGGAAAGTTAGCACAGGCACCTCTGTGACCACAAATGCAAGTTTTTACAGACGAATCTCCAGCTAGCGTGGCCGTGACGAACTCTAGCTCAAGTCCCTTCACTGCCGTCAACATGACTTAAGAAATCGTAATGACACGATTGCAAATAAACCATACCCCCGGCCGGGATTGAACCCGCGGTCATAGAGTCTCAAAACTCCAGCCCGTCGCGCTAGCCACTAGACCAGCTAGCCACAATAAGATTCATCCAACTAGGTATATTTCTACACCATAGGAAAGTTAGCACAGGCACCTCTGTGACCACAAATGCAAGTTTTTACAGACGAATCTCCAGCTAGCGTGGCCGTGACGAACTCTAGCTCAAGTCCCTTCACTGCCGTCAACATGACTGCAAATCCCGGCCGGGGGTATGGTTTATTTGCAATCGTGTCATTACGATTTCTTAAGTCATGTTGACGGCAGTGAAGGGACTTGAGCTAGAGTTCGTCACGGCCACGCTAGCTGGAGATTCGTCTGTAAAAACTTGCATTTGTGGTCACAGAGGTGCCTGTGCTAACTTTCCTATGGTGTAGAAATATACCTAGTTGGATGAATCTTATTGTGGCTAGCTGGTCTAGTGGCTAGCGCGACGGGCTGGAGTTTTGAGACTCTATGACCGCGGGTTCAATCCCGGCCGGGGGTATGGTTTATTTGCAATCGTGTCATTACGATTTCTTAAGTCGTGATTTTTGGAGATAGTAGTGATGACAATGGTAGTGATAAGTAAGATGGTAGCAGTGATACTAATAGTTGTGATTATTATGATAGTTATGACACTGATGGCAAGGGAGACAGTGATGATGTTAACGACGATTATAGTCATTATAGTACTTGAAGTGATAATGGTTGTGATATTGATGATGATAGTAAGTTTGATGGGTGACGATGGTAGTGCTGATGAAGGAAGTGAAGATGAGCATAATAGTGACGTCGACGATGATAGCTGTAGGACAAACACTTTTTACACCTGTAAATAACAAGTGATCACATGTGCTTATCAAAGGTCACATGATGTAGCCACAACTCTCGTCAGCCTGTCAGGCCGCTACATAAAACAATGGCGTGTAAAAAGAATATTTGTTTGCTATTAAAGATGCTATTTACTGAACTAATACAATGTATTATCACCAGAATCCAATTTAGTACATACTTTCTTTAGGTAAGATGCTAGGTACCGGATTTTAATTCATCTCATACTTTCCTTTATAAAGTTAAGGGTTGGACTCGCCGGTGGTGCATAACAACTGTTATACACCACCAAATACACAAAATGCTGCAGCTCCCTGTTATGTATAATGTATTGGGAGAGACAGGCTTTCTTGGGACTGCTTGGGAAACCTTCATTATAATCAGGGAATTTTATCTATATTTCTGATCAGTTTATTACCCGTAAATTTATTCGTAACTGGTCAGTCTTAATCCTTGATGCTGGTGAAGGGCTTTTGATTGTAAGATTTTTTTCCGCTTCTTTGGATTGAACTTGATTACTTCCCATTCCCAGGCAGTGTGTGATGGTGGTGATGGTTATAATGTTTAAGGTGATAATGGAGGTGATGGGAATGCGGTGATGTTGATACTGGTGATAGGGATGGATATGGTGGCGATGCTGGTGATAGTGAGGAATATCGTAATGATGCTTCTAATAGTGACGAATATTGTAAAGAGGATGCTAATAGCTATATTGTTCATAGTAATTAATATGATGATGATAGTGAAAATATGATGATGCTTATGGTAGTGAAGCTTGTGATGGTATTGATTAATGGTGTTGATAAGTGAAAATGATGGTTGTGATAAGTGGTAATGATAGTTATGACAGTGATAATTTCTACAGTGGTTATTTCAGTGACTGCGAGAACCAATCGAATTTTTTTTTAACTCCTCCAGTTTCCTTCCGTTTTCAGTATTTTTCAACGAACGGGAATTTGACCATTAGTACTATCTACCCTTTCGCCCAGACTATCATTGGCCAGCGCACTGGCCTCTCTCACCGTGACAAACTTCTGGCCAACCGTATGTACAACTGCACTGGTGAGTCAGATATTGTCTCTCTCACGGGACTTTAGTGAATGTGTTGTTGTTATAAGAGCAGAACTGTGTTCGCTGTATCCCAAGTGTGTGTGTGTGTGTGTGTGTGTGTGTGTGTGTGTGTGTGTGTGTGTGTGTGTGTGTGTGTGTGTGTGTGTGTGTGTGTGTGTGTGTGTGAATAGTTTAGGTTCATTTTGATGTACAGCTTAACTGAACCTGTGATTGACATCAGCTTAATTGATGAACAAGACGCATAACCAATTCCTAGGTATTTGAAGTGAGAGATGTTTGGCCCACAAAGGGTTTTATCAAAGTACCACGGAAATGTGAGAAGAGAGACACTGATAGTAGAGTCAGTGGAAGAGACGGAACAATACAGCAATAGATGACGTCGTCACATGTGGGTGGGGCCCACTACTGGAATTACAACAAGTGAATAAGGTGAGCCATAGATTTAGCAATCAAGTTGTAGAGACATCATATGGTTTCCCACAAACAGCCTAGTAGTGAAACTTGTAAGAAATTCTGTCAGTTATAAACACTGTATATTTGAAAGGAGATTTTTTTTATTTTTTTGGTTGGAATCTTGGTATGGAGGAATATATTGACTTTCAACCTTAAGTATCTCCTTCATAGCCAAGAGAACTTCTCTTAAAACTTATCCCTAGCTCCCTTCTAGGTCAAGTTTTAGTATTACCCGTAAGGAAGCCAGAGAATGTCTCTACTACTCGACCAGCACACATGAAAACCACATCTATTTCCCCTACATCGCTCTGCTTCCAGTGTCTCCACTGAAAAAAGTCTCCCTTCACTTAGCTGTATAAAACTGGGCAAAACGTCTCTCATTAAAAATACTAAGGTGTTCACATATGTTTCATTCATCAGCTTGTGGCATCATATACCTCTGATCACATTATACCTGTCTAACACAGCATCACCATGGAATGTTGGTGAAGAAAATATCGTAACTCTCTACCTGCAATACACTGTCTTTATAACCTAGAGAACTTACTACAGGCTTCTTCACTATCTTTCTTCTAAGTTTCTATTATTACCTAATATAAAACTAGAGTATGTCTATACATCCCAAATGCTAATTCTCTGACGCACGGAATGGGCTTGATCTATTTCCACTAGTGAACCTCCCCCACATGTAATGACATCTACAACTGCTCAACTTTCTCAATCTGCTCCCCGGTCATGTCGATGTTGTGGGGAATGAATCACCTTGACAATCAAGTGGTGGATCTCCTCCTGGGTCTTGAGACAGGCCCAAGTTGGGCACTACCACCACCTATAAACAAATCTATGTGTATTTGTCGACAATGTTCCATTCACCCACTGCAAACATTGGCTGTATTCTGTGTTGCGTTCTTTCCATATGTTGCACCAACAGCTTATGTTACTGTCATGAATGAATTTACTGTCACTCTATTTCCGTGGTACCGGGGTTTTGCTCTTGTGTTTCTGTGTATATGAGTGTTTGTTTACTCGGTGTTTTTGTGTCCTTGTGTTGTGATACATCTGTTACTCTTGACTAAAAGTTAATTTTGATTATATAATCATTTTGCTCTTGTGGAAAGGTAATGACATTCGAATATGGTTACTTAGTTTTGGAACTCTCATATGGGTGAGTTGTTGCTGTGCTGATGTCTTAATCTAACTCTTATGTAAGCGAGTGTTGATGTTTCATGGAACTCTTGTGTTGGTGAGCGTTGATGTGTTACTGAAAGTTTTGTCCCAGTGTGTGTGTGTTCTAACTGGGTAAGAAAGTCTTGGCACTGATGAGGAACATGGCAGCTTCACCTGAAAGTGCTTCCCGAGTCGAGTGTGAAGATAAAGATACTTAAAGAAGTGCACGAATTTTAAAGGTTATTTCCCCACAGGCAAGTGGCTAGCGAAATGTGGTCTCACCGCTGACCCGTGTCAGAACGAAGGCTACACTGGAGTCAACTGTACATGTGTGTGTCCTCCTGGTACCTCTGGAACAAGGTGTCAGACTGTTATAAGCGGTTACTACAGTAAGAACTCCATTACTGTAACACCGTTATTTCCTTGACCATTTTTTTAAGTTATTCGCCTTTAATACGAGAATGCTAATGTTATTAACAAGTTTATGAAATGCTCCCTTTTCTTTGGCTCTGTCTTCTTCTTCTTCTTCTTTTTGATTTGCCGGTACTCTCCAGGCCCGGGCCTTTTCCAAATGGTGGCCCGGCCTTGGCTCCCTCTTTAGGGAGTATCTGAGACCTAAGTCTCCCATGGGAGGAGGCACAAGTACCTCCTCATCTTTGGGACCAACTGTCCCCAGGCCTAGCCACAAGCTAGGCCTCTCTGGTCTGCCATCCCCGCCCCAAGGGAGCAAATGGGAATGACAGTCTTATGAGCTAAAGGCTCGGGCTCAGGCACCTCCGTGTGTTCTGTCTGTAACATTTTAATACAAACAAAATAGGCCAACAGAATTCAACCACCACCAGATGGCCACTAGGGACCTAGCAACTTATAACTTCAATCTGTTTTATACTAGTGACTACTAAATCACGACCCGCTTGCTATTTGTCACACATCAAACACGCCTGCTTGCTACTAGTGCCCCAGTTATCACGACCTGTTTTTGTAAGTAATTGATCAACCACGACTTGCTTGTTGCAAGCAAGCAATTAATCACGATCTGCTTTAAGCTGGCGACAAATCAACTACGTTCTCTTTGCTACTAGTAACACATTAACCACAGCCTGCTTGCCAACGACCCACCAGCCATGACCTGGTTGCTGTGATCTACCAGCCACAATCTACTTGCAAGTGACCTACCAGTCACGGCCTGCTTGCTAATGAACCAAGAGCCACGACCTGCTTGCTAGTGACCCACCAGCCACGATTTGCTTGCTAGTGACCCACCATCAAAGACCTGTTTCCTGGTGATCCACTAGCCACAACCTGCCTGCAAGTGACTCACCAGCCACGACTTGCTTGCTAGTGACCCACCAGCTACGACCTGTTTGCTAGTGACCCACCAGCTACGACCTGCTTCCTGGTGACCCACCAGCCACAACCTGAATGCATCCAAATGACCCACCAGCCAAGACTTGGTCGCTAGAGACCCACCAGCCACTACCTTCTTGCTAGTGACCCACCAGCCACGACTTGCTTGCTAGTGACCCACTATCCAAGACCTGTTTCCTGCTGATCCATTAGCCACAACCTGCCTGCAAGTGACCCACCAGCCACGACCTGCTTGCTAGTGACCCACCAGCTACGACCTGTTTGCTAGTGACCCACCAGCTACGACCTGCTTCCTGGTGACCCACCAGCCACAACCTGAATGCATGCAAGTGACCCACCAGCCAAGACTTGCTCGCTAGTGACCCACCAGCCACTACCTGCTTGCTAGTGACCCACCAGCCACGACTTGCTTGCTAGTGACCCACCATCCAAGACCTGTTTCCTGGTGATCCACTAGCCACAACCTGCCTGCTAGTGACCCACCAGCTACAACCTGATTGCTAGTGACCCACCAGCCACGACCTGCTTTCTGGTGACCCACCAGCCACAACCTGCCTGCCTGCAAGTGACCCACCAGCCAGGACTTGCTCGCTAGTGACCCACCAGCCACGACCTGCTTGCTAGTGACCCACCAGCCACGACCTGCTTCCTAGTGACCCACCAGCCACGACCTGCTTGCTAGTGACCCACCAACCACGACCTGCTTGCTAGTGACCCACGAGCCACGACCTGCTTCCTAGTGATCGACCAGCCACGACCTGCGTCCTGGTGACCCACCAACCACGACCTGCTTGCTAGTGACCCGCCAGCCACGACCAGCTTGCTAGTGACCCACCAGCCACCACCTACTTACTAGTGACCCACCAGCCACGACCTGCTTGCTAGCGACCCACCAGCAACGACCTGCTTGCCAGTGACCCACCAGCCACGACCTGCTTCCTAGTGACCCACCAGCCACGACCTGCTTCCTAGTGACCCACCAACCACGACCTGCTTGCTAGTGACCCACCAGCCACGACCTGCTTCCTAGTGACCCACCAGCCACGACCTGCGTCCTGGTGACCCACCAACCACAACCTGCTTGCTAGTGACCCGCCAGCCACGACCTGCTTGTTAGAGACCCACCAGCCATGATCTACTTGCTAGTGACCCACCAACCACGACCTGCTTACTAGTGACCCACCAGCTACGACCTGCTTGCTGGTGACCCACCAGCCACGACCTGCTTGCAAGTGACCTACCAGCCACGACCTGCTTGCTAGTGACCCACCAGCCACGACCTGCTTGCAAGTGACTCACCAGCTACAACCTGCTTGCTAGTGACCCACCAGCCACGACCTGCTTGCTAGCGACCCACCAGCCACGACCTGCTTACTAGTGACCCACCAACCACAACCTGCCTACAAGTGACTCACCACCCACGACCTGCTTGCTAGCGACCCACCACTCACGACCTATTTGCTAGTGACTCACCAGTGACGACCTGCTTGCTTGTGACCCATCAGCCACTTCCTGCTTGCAAGTGACCCACCAGCCACGACCTGCTTATTAGAGACTCACCAGCCACGGCGTACTTGCTAGTGACCCGCCAGCCTTGACCTGCTTGCTAGTGACCCACCAGCCACAACCTGTTTGGTAGTGACCCACCAGCCACAACTTGATTGCCTGCAAGTGATCCATCAGCCATCAGCTTGCTAATGACCCACCAGCCACGACCTGCTTGCTAGTGACCCACCAGCCACGACTTGCTTGCCAGTGACCCACCAGCCACTACCTGCTTGCTAGTGACCCACCAGCCACGATCTGTTTGCGAGTGACCCACCAGCCATGACCTGCTTTCTAGTGACCCACCAGCCATGACCTGCTTGCTAGTGACCCACCAGCCACACTCTGCTTGCTAGTGACCCACCAGCCATGACCTGCTTGCTAGTGACCCACCAGCCACAACCTGCCTGCAAGTGTCCCACCAGCCACGACCTGCTTGCTAGTGACCCACCAGCCACGACCTGCTTGCTAGTGCACCAGCAGCCACCACTTGCTTGCTAATATCCCACCAGCCACGACTTGGTTGCTGGTGACCTATCAGCCACGACCTGCTTGCAAGTGACCCACCAGCCACGAACTACTTTCTAGTCACCAACCAGCCACGACCTGCGTGCTAGCGACCCACCAGCCACGACCTACTTGCTAGTGACCCACCACTCACGACCTGTTTGCTAGTGACCCACCAGTCACGTCCTGCTTGCAAGTGACCTACCAGCCACGACCAGCTTGTTAGTGACCCACCAGCCTCGACCTACTTGCTAGTGACCCACCAGCCACGACCTGCTTGCTAGTGACCCACCAGCCACGACCTGCTTGCTAGTGAACCACCACTCACGACCTGTTTGTTAGTGACTCACCAGCCACGACCTACTTGCTAGTGACCCACCAGCCATGATCCGCTTGTTAGAGACCCACCAGCCATGACCTGCTTGTTAGAGACCCACCAGTCATGACCCGCTTGTTAGAGACCCACCAGCCATGACCTGCTTGTTAGAGACCCACCAGCCATGACCTGCTTGTTAGAGACCCATCAGCCATGACCCACTTGTTAGAGACCCACCAGCCATGACCTGCTTGTTAGAGACCCACCAGCCATGACCTGCTTGTTAGAGACCCACTAGCCATGACCTGCTTGTTAGAGACCCACCAGCCATGACCTGCTTGTTAGAGACCCACCAGCCATGACCCGCTTGTTAGAGACCCACCAGCCATGACCTGCTTGTTAGAGACCCACCAGCCATGACCTGCTTGTTAGAGACCCACCAGCCATGACCTGCTTGTTAGAGACCCACCAGCCATGACTTGCTTGTTAGAGACCCACCAGCCATGACCTGCTTGTTAGAGACCCACCAGCCATGACCTGCTTGTTAGAGACCCACCAGCCATGACCCGCTTGTTAGAGACCCACCAGCCATGACCTGCTTGTTAGAGACCCACCAGCCATGACCTGCTTGTTAGAGACCCACTAGCCATGACCTGCTTGTTAGAGACCCACTAGCCATGACCTGCTTGTTAGAGACCCACCAGCCATGACTTGCTTGTTAGAGACCCACCAGCCATGACCTGCTTGTTAGAGACCCACCAGCCATGACCTGCTTGTTAGAGACCCACCATCCATGACCTGCTTGTTAGAGACCCACCAGCCATGACCTGCTTGTTAGAGACTCACCAGCCATGACCTGCTTGTTAGAGACCCACCAACCATGACCTGCTTGTTAGAGACCCACCAGCCATGACCTGCTTGTTAGAGACCCACCAGCCATGACCTGCTTGTTAGAGACCCACCATCCATGACCTGCTTGTTAGAGACCCACCAGTCATGACCCGCTTGTTAGAGACCCACCAGCCATGACCTGCTTGTTAGAGACCCACTAGCCATGATCTGCTTGTTAGAGACCCACCAGCCATGACCTGCTTGTTAGAGACTCACCAGCCATGACCTGCTTGTTAGAGACCCACCAACCATGACCTGCTTGTTAGAGACCCACCAGCCATGACCTGCTTGTTAGAGACCCACCAGCCATGACCCGCTTGTTAGAGACCCACCAGCCATGACCTGCTTGTTAGAGACCCACCAGCCATGACCTGCTTGTTAGAGACCCACTAGCCATGACCTGCTTGTTAGAGACCCACTAGCCATGACCTGCTTGTTAGAGACCCACCAGCCATGACTTGCTTGTTAGAGACCCACCAGCCATGACCTGCTTATTAGAGACCCACCAGCCATGACCTGCTTGTTAGAGACCCACCAGCCATGACCTGCTTGTTAGAGACCCACCAGCCATGACCTGCTTGTTAGAGACTCACCAGCCATGACCTGCTTGTTAGAGACCCACCAACCATGACCTGCTTGTTAGAGACCCACCAGCCATGACCTGCTTGTTAGAGACCCACCATCCATGACCTGCTTGTTAGAGACCCACCAGTCATTACCCGCTTGTTAGAGACCCACCAGCCATGACCTGCTTGTTAGAGACCCACTAGCCATGATCTGCTTGTTAGAGACCCACCAGCCATGACCTGCTTGTTAGAGACTCACCAGCCATGACCTGCTTGTTAGAGACCCACCAACCATGACCTGCTTGTTAGAGACCCACCAGCCATGACCTGCTTGTTAGAGTCCCACCAACCATGACCTGCTTGTTAGAGACCCACCAGCCATGACCTGCTTGTTAGAGACCCACCAGCCATGACCTGCTTGTTAGAGACCCACCAACCATGACCTGCTTGTTAGAGACCCACCAGCCATGACCTGCTTGTTAGAGACCCACCAGCCATGACCTGCTTGTTAGAGACCCACCAGCCATGACCTGCTTGTTAGAGACCCACCAGCCATGACCTGCTTGTTAGAGACCCACCAGCCATGACCTGCTTGTTAGAGACCCACCAGCCATGACCTGCTTGTTAGAGACCCACCAGCCATGACCTGCTTGTTAGAGACCCACCAGCCATGACCTGCTTGTAAGAGACCCACCAGCCATGACCTGCTTGTAAGAGACCCACCAGCCATGACCTGCTTGTAAGAGACCCACCAGCCATGACCTGCTTGTAAGAGACTCACCAGCCATGACCTGCTTGTTAGAGACCCACCAGCCATGACCTGCTTGTAAGAGACCCACCAGCCATGACCTGCTTGTAAGAGACCCACCAGCCATGACCTGCTTGTAAGAGACCCACCAGCCATGACCTGCTTGTAAGAGACCCACCGGCCATGACCTGCTTGCTAGTGATGCACCAACCACCCGTTCCTAAAATCAACTATTCTCGTTCATATACTTTGTATTTCTAACACGACCAAATTATTATTATTATATTATTAATGATATTTTCAGCAGTTTAAACCTAGTTTATGGTTTTGATCTATGTGTTCTTAGTGTTCTCGGTCAATTTTCTTTTTTTGAAGAAATTTTTCGATAATTTGAACTAAGGTATTGATATTTGACTCAAGAAATCGTAATGACACGATTGCAAATAAACCATACCCCCGGCCGGGATTGAACCCGCTGGAGTTTTGAGACTCTATGACCGCGGGTTCAATCCCGGCCGGGGGTATGGTTTGTATTGATATTTCTTTGTATATTTATCAGCGCATTTACAGGAGTCACATGATTTCAACGTCTACCCGTCCTCATCATAGGCAGAGGTTGTTTTGATAAGGACCTGCCTCGCATGGGCCAGTAGGCCTTCTACAGTGTTCCTCCATTCTTATGTTCTTATGTTCTTATTAATGAATCACTGTATCCTTAAAAATGAATAACTAACCACAAGTGAGTAAACATGGGTAATCAACCACAATTAACAATGAGCAACTAACTATGGGTATTTAATGATGAGTAACTGCACCTAAGTAACTAACAATAGATAACTAGCTATTAGTAACTAACAGTAACTATTGAGTAACTAGCAAAGAATAACTAAACAAGGTATTTTTTATGACAGGTCAATTTATATCCAACTGCTCAGGGAATATCACCCAGCCTGGTGTCATCACCTCCCCCAATTTTCCCAGCTATTACCCAGCAGGTAATGTGATCTTATTTGTTTTAGCAAGCGTATGTGAGTATATAACAAGGTGTGTGTGTGTGTGTGTGTGTGTGTGTGTGTGTGTGTGTGTGTGTGTGTGTGTGTGGTGTGTGTGTATGTATGTGTGTGTGTGTGATAAAACTGAAAAATTAATAATAACGACATTCACAACAACTAGAATGTAGACATGTACATGAACAATGATAATAGTACATGGTACATGATGTATAATCTGTTCTTCACCCACTTTTGTTATCAACAGGATCAAAATGCATTTATGTGATCCAAGCTCCGACCTGCTACAACCCTAAACTCACCTTCAGGAACTTCTCACTGTACGGCTATATTTACTGCGACACAGGTTATTGCTGCTATTTCGACTTACTGGAGATCAGGACCACCAACCTCACCAATGGCAAAGTGTAAGTGAGGATATCTACAGTACATAAGCACAAGAGTTAAAAATTATACATAATATATAAATATATATATATATATATATATATATATATATATATATATATATATATATATATATATATATATATATATATATATATATATATATATTTATGTGTGTGTGTGTGTGTGTGTGTGTGTCGTGCCGAATATGTAAAACTGGTCAATTAGCAAGAACTCATTTAAAATTAATTCCTCTCTAAAATTTTCTCCTATACGTTTAAAGATATATTTTTTTCATTAATGTTAATGTAAGAATTTTTAATTTTGCTCCAAAAGACTCTTAGAAAACTTACCCAACCTTATTATAACAAGAACAATTTATTTTAGCCTAATCCAACTAAATATATTTTAGATTTGTTTACAATAATTTAACAAACACAGTGAAATATATTTTTTTTCTTTAGGTTCAGAATGATTTTGGCGAAATTATTGCATACACAAATTTTCGCTTGTCCTATATGGCAAGATGAGCGTTGCTAGTTAAGCCAAGATCGCAAGTTCTGCCTATTCGGCACGACATATATATATATATATATATATATATATATATATATATATATATATATATATATATATATATATATATATATATATATATATATATATATATATGTAAATTGTAAAAAAGAAGAAAATGAAAACCATTAACACTTTTAGTGTTGAAATTGTAAATAAAAAATAGAAAACAATATTGCCACATTATTATTCGATGACAGAATTCGTGGAAGGATTTTGAAAGCTTTTTGAAAGCTGGAAATTTTGGCTTCTCTGACTCATTCACATTTAGGTATTACAGGCAATTTTAGGTATAGGCCGTACACACCTTACGGCTTAAATATGAACCCACGTTTAGCTTATATATGGGTTGTTTCTTCAGTGTTTCATGTCAGACCGAGGCGTCGACACAAGTTTCAATATCTTGGGTGAGAATTATTTGCTTATTTCTTCAGTCTTGATTATCTACTTTCTTCCCAGAGCATTTCATCTCATGAGGACTTCCACCTCTTCCCTATAAATGGAGCAAACATTGCTTCAACTCAGCTGACTCCTGCTTAAACCTAACTGACTCCTCTATCAACTCAGCTGACTTGCTTCAACCGAAGTGACTCCTGCTTCAATCCAGCTGACTCCTGCTTCAGTCCAACTGATCACTTCTTCAACCCAATTGATTACTATTCTGACAGCTGTTCTTACACAAGTGACTCCTATTTAACCTCTGAAAAACACGTATTGTCGCATTCTGTGTTTTCCCTCTTTTCCTGTTTTTTTTTATTATTTTTTTAAATGCAGCCACAGTAGTTTAGTCTGATCACCTACTTCATGGGATCTATTTACTTTGGGCTAAATTCTAAACAATAATCATCATCAATAATCATCGTGTTGAAGTTCTCTTCACGTCATCCCAGGACATCACGATTCTCTTCTTTACTGTTACAGGTATTGCAGCACTGACATAAAACCTGGCCAGGTCTTCACGTCGCCCCAGAACACCATGATTCTCTTCTTCTCCACCACTAGTAATCGTTTTACTGGTTGGTCCGCTGATGTCTCCTTCACGCCGATTTTAGGATGCACGTGAGAGAAGCTGCTTTGGAATATTTGGAAATATCTGTGTTTAGATTCGTTGAGGGACACTGGGTGTGGACAGGTGGGAGTGTGTCAGAACGTAGGCAGGTGGGAATGTGTCGGGGTGTAGATAGGTGGGAATGTGTCGTAGTGTAGGCAGGTGGGAAAATGTCGGGGTGTAGGCAGGTGGGAATGTTTCCTGGAGTTGATAAATGGGTGTAGGGATGCCACTAAATATTATTCGATTTTTAAGTGATGTGTCGATTCGTTTCGCAGGACGACGTCTACGGCCACCAAAACTACAACACCATCTACCACGACTACCACAACTACCAAAACATCATCTACTAAAATTATCACCCCCGCAACAACACCATCTACTACGACTACCTCAACTACCAAAATACCATCTACTACAACTAAAACCCCTGCAACAACACCATCTACCACCACCACCGCCACCACCACCGCCGCCACCACCGCCGCCACCACCACCGCCACCACCACCGCCACCACCACCGCCACCACCACCGCCACCACCACCACTACCACAACCACAACACCAACTACAACAAAAACCATCACCGAAACAACATCTTCAACAACTACCTGTAACCCAGCTAGCACCCGCTCACCAACTACTATGACCACCACTACCAAACGTATCACAACCACCACTAATAAAACAACCACAACAACACCCGATTCTCTTAGTCCCACCTGTAAAATAACCCTTTCAAAAAACTGCTTTGTATGGACATCGCCTCACTTTGGCAAAAAATACTACCCAAACAACTTCAGTTGCTCAGCAGTTGCACAGTCGGTGAGTAGACCAATTTATATATATATATATATATATATATATATATATATATATATATATATATATATATATATATATATATATATATATATATTTATATATATATTTATATATATATATATATATATATATATATATATATATATATATATATATATATACGTATATATATATATACGTATATATATATATACGTATATATATATATATACGTATATATATATATATATATACGTATATATATATATATATATATATATATATATATATATATATATATATATATATATATATACGTATATATATATATACGTATATATATACGTATATATATATATATATATATATATATATATATATATATATATATATATATATATATATATTTGTCAACAAACCGGACGTATCCCACCAAGGCAGGGTGGCCCAAAAAAGAAAAACGAAAATTTCTCTTTTTAAATTTAGTAATTTATGCGGGAGAAGAGGATACTAGCTCCTTGCTCCCGGCATTTTAGTCACCTCTTACAACACGCATGGCTTACGGAGGAAGAATTCTGTTCCACTTCCCCATGGAGATAACAGGAAGTAAACAACAACAAGAACTAGAAAGAAAATAGAAGAAAACCCAGAGGGATGTGTATATATACATATATATGCTTGTACATGTATGTGTAGTGTGACCTAAGTGTAAGTAGAAGTAGCAAGACGTACCTGAAATCTTGCATGTTTTTGAGACAGGAAAAAGGACACCAGCAATCCTACCATCATGTAAAACAATTACAGGCTTTCGTTTTACACTCACTTGGCAGGACGGTAGTACCTCCCTGGGCTGTTGCTGTATACCAACCTACTACCTAGGATATATATATTTATATATATATATATATATTTATATATATATATTTATATAATATATATTTATATATATTTATATATATATATATATATATATATATATATATATATATATATATATATATATATATATATATATATATATATGTCGTGCCGAATATGTAAAACTGGTCATTTAGCAAGAACTCATTTAAAATTAAGGTCTTTCTGAAATTTTCTCTTATACATTTAAAGATATATTTTTTTCATTAATGTTAATGTAAAAATTTTTAATTTTACACCAAAAGTATCTTAGAAAACTTACCTAACCTTATTCTAGCAAGAACAATTTATTTTAGCCTAACCCAACTAAATATATTTTACATTTGTTTACAATAATTTAATACTAAACAGACACAGTGAAATATATTTTTTTCGTTAGGTTCAGAATGATTTTGGCGAAATTATTGCATACACAAATTTTCGCTTATCCTATATGGCAAGATGAGCGTTGCTATTTAAGCCAAGATCGCAAGTTCTGCCTATTTGGCACGATATATATATATATATATATATATATATATATATATATATATATATATATATATATATAGAGAGAGAGAGAGAGAGAGAGAGAGAGAGAGAGAGAGAGAGAGAGAGAGGTATGTTCTATTTAAAGACAAAATACTTTGGCCAAACATTCACAAAAATACAACAGAAAGTAAAACAACATAGGTAACTCAGAGCTAAATCTCGAATACTTCGTTCAGCTCCCCTGCGATGGGCCGCGTGCCCAGAATGATGCAGGCATTTCCTCTCTGGATCGCAACACTGAGTCTCTGAAAGAGGAAGCTGGTCGCCCTGTGGTCCTTGGTTTCTATGATGAGCTTTTCACCCAGCTCTTTGAGAAACTTTAGAGCACACTTGCCCCATGCTCCAAGGGTCTCCGACCCTATTGGAAAGAAGTTATAGCAAGGGGGAAGGTCTTCATATTTGCGGATCTTCTGGGTCTCCCTGTGGCTGGCAGCTCCACCCCCTTCCACTACGGAGTATGGCAAGTAGGTGTCTGCCAATGTGGCGGCACAGGTATAGTCCCAGGCAATCTGCTTTCCATCCTTCCAGAGTAGCATAGTGGCTCCATCAGGACGCTTTTGACTTCCGTCAGACCTCTGTACTTGGGATTCCCGTTGAGCTGGGCAACGGGCTGTGGCGAGGCTTCTCTTTATGATGTCATTGACCTCCTCATGCCTGGCATACTTCCCTTCTGCTGTGTGACACACGAGACCATGAAGTCCGAATTGATCAGCTGTCGCCCTGCCGCAAATACACATGTGTTCGGTGAGGATGGGGGCGGCTAGGCGAAGAGCAACACCAATCCGAATGGCCTGTGGGTCGAGACGGGTGCCCAGGGAGGAATTGGGAACAGCTAACAGGAAATCTCCTGAGTGTGGTGCCTTCACTGCCAGGAGACGAGCTTTGTCCTTTCCTGAAGCATTGGAGAGCATTGTGTGGGCGATTTTTTCCATGATCGGTTTGTCCCAGTGGGACTGTTTGTGCTCTTTGGGAGGAGCTGGTCTACTGGAGGAGTCTGTAAGGGTGTCCCACCGAATCGCTGCTTCAGTAAACCTGGGATCTTGATCTCCTACCACGTCTCTCAAGCGTTCGGGAACTATCTTCTTGACTAATGCAGTGGAATCCAAACACGAAGACAGAAAAGCAGGTAAAGCAACATGCGTTGCTTTGCGCACCCCTATACCTCCCAGTCGCACTGGGAGGGTTGCCTGATCCCATTGCTCATCCTCTAATGACAGGTTCAGTGCCTTCTTAAAAGTTGGTCTCAGGTGTGCGTCATATTCATCAAGTGTTGGGTTGTCAAAAGAGGGCGCACACCTCATATATATATATGTACATATATATGTACATATATATATATATATATATATATATATATATATATATATATATATATATATATATATATATATATATATATATATATATTTATATCTATTTATATATATATATATATATATATATATATATATATATATATATATATATATATATATATATATATATATATATGTCGTGCCGAATATGTAAAACTGGTCAATTAGCAAGAACTCATTTAAAATTAAGTTCTTTCTAAAATTTTCTCTTATACGTTTAAAGATATATTTTTTCATTAATGTTAATGTAAAAAATTTTAATTTTGCTACAAAAGAATCTTAGAAAACTTACCTAACCTTATTATAACAAGAACAATTTATTTTAGCCTAACCCAACTAAATATATTTTAGATTTGTATACAATAATTTTATACTAAACAAACACAGTGAAATATATTTTTTCTGTTAGGTTCAGAATGATTTTGGCGAAATTATTGCATACACAAATTTTCGCTTGCCCTATATGGCAAATTGAGCGTTGCTTCTTAAGCCAAGATGGCAAGTTCTGCCTATTCGGCACGACATATATATACATACATATATATATATATATATATATATATATATATATATATATATATATATATATATATATTTATATATATATATGTATATAAATATATATATATATATATGTATACATATATATATATATATATATATATATATATATATATATATATATATATATATATATATATATATATATATATATATATATATTTATATTTATATATATATATATATATATATATATATATATATATATATATATATATATATATATATATATATATATTTATATATATGTATATATATATGTCGTGCCGAATATGTAAAACTGGTCAATTAGCAAGAACTCATTCAAAATTAAGTCCTTTCTGAAATTTTCTTTTATACGTTTAAAGATATATATATATATGGGTTTTCTTTTATTTTGTTACTAGTTTTTGTTCTTGTTTATTTCCTGTTATCTCCATGGGGAAGTGGAAAAGAATCCTTCCTCCGTAAGCCATGCGTGCTGTAAGAGGCGACTAAAATGCCGGGAGCAAGGGGCTAGTAACCCCTTTTCTGTCTTTTTCCATCTTGTGAATTCCTCTCAGTATTTTGTATGTCGTTATCATGTCCACCCTGTCTCTCCTGTCCTCCAGTGTCGTCAGGCCAATTTCCCTTTCCACTTTCTCTAGTTTCTTTACGTGCTTGGCTAGGTGTGGGTACCAAACTGGTGCCGCATACTCCAATATGGGCCTAACGTACACGGTGTACAGGGTCCTGAACGATTCCTTATTAAGATGTCGGAATGCTGTTCTGAGGTTTGCTAGGCGCCCATATGCTGCAGCAGTTATTTGGTTGATGTGCGCTTCAGGAGATGTGCCTGGTGTTATACTCACCCCAAGATCTTTCTCCTTGAGTGAGGTTTGTAGTCTCTGACCCCCTAGACTGTACTCCGTCTGCGGTCTTCTTTGCCCTTCCTCAATTGCTGGACCAGGTCTGCAGACTGTCCAGATCCCTTTGTAGTTCTGCCTGGTCTTCGATCGAATGACTTCTTCTCATCAACTTCACGTTAACTGCAAACAGGGGCACTTCGGAGTCTATTCCTTCCGTCATGTCGTGTGTGTGTGTGTGTGTGTGTGTGTGTGTGTGTGTGTGTGTGTGTGTGTGTGTGTGTGTGTGTGTGTGTGTGTGTGTACTCACCTAGTTGTACTCACCTAGTTGAGGTTGCGGGCGTCTAGTCCGAGCTCCTGGCCCCGCCTCTTCACTGATCGCTACTAGGTCACTCTCCCTGAGCCGTGAGCTTTATCATACCTCTGCTTAAAGCTATGTATGGATCCTGCCTCCACTACATCGCTTCCCAAACTATTCCACTTACTGACTACTCTGTGGCTGAAGAAATACTTCCTAACATCCCTGTGATTCATCTGTGTCTTCAGCTTCCAACTGTGTCCCCTTGTTACTGTGTCCAATCTCTGGAACATCCTGTCTTTGTCCACCTTGTCAATTCCTCTCAGTATTTTGTATGTCGTTATCATGTCCCCCCTATCTCTCCTGTCCTCCAGTGTCGTCAGGTTGATTTCCCTTAACCTCTCCTCGTAGGACATACCTCTTAGCTCTGGGACTAGTCTTGTTGCAAACCTTTGCACTTTCTCTAGTTTCTTTACGTGCTTGGCTAGGTGTGGGTATGTATGTGTGTGTGTGTGTGTGTGTGTGTGTACTTACCTAATTGTACTCACCTAATTGTGGTTGCAGGGGTCGAGACTCAGCTCCTGGCCCCGCCTCTTCACTTATCGCTACTAGGTCCTCTCTCTCTCTGCTTCCTGAGCTGTATCATACCTCTTCTTAAAACTATGTATGGTTCCTGCCTCCACTACTTCACTTGCTAGGCTATTCCACTTCCTGACAACTCTTTGACTGAAGAAATACTTCCTAACGTCCCTGTGACTCGTCTGAGTCTTCAGCTTCCAGTTGTGGCCCCTTGTCCCTGTGTCCCCTCTCTGGAACATCCTATTTCTGTCCACCTTGTCTATTCCCCGCAGTATCTTGTATGTCGTTATCATGTCTCCCCTGACCCTTCTGTCCTCCAGTGTCGTCAGTCCGACTTCCCTCAACCTTTCCTCGTACGACATTCCCCTGAGCTCTGGGACTAGTCTTGTTGCAAACCTTTGTACTTTCTCTAACTTCTTGACGTGCTTGACCAGGTGTGGGTTCCAGACTGGTGCTGCATACTCCAGTATGGGCCTAACATACACAGTGTACAGTGTCTTGAACGATTCCTTATTAAGGTATCGGAACGCTATTCTCAGGTTTGCCAGGCGCCCGTGTGTGTGTGTGTGTGTGTGTTACAAGGTATGTGTTACTCATTTTCGTGTTGCAGAGAATGCACATTATTTCTTTCTGTGTTGCGGGATGCATCTTGCTTCCTTTTGTATTGTAGGATGCGTTTCATTTCTTTTTGTGTTGCATGATGCGTCTATCTTCTTTCTGTCTTCAGGATCCAATTCACTTCTTTCCGTGTTCCAGGATGCCCCTCACTTCTTTCCGTGTTGCAGAATGCGCCCTACGGAACCCTCATCACAGCTAATTCCTTCATGCTGGCTCCGGGGGATTTCGTCAAGGTTTTCCTGCCTTACAACAGAATCATAAAGTGAGCATTTATTTATTTTTTATTTATTTATTTAATGTCTTTGCACAGTACATTGAGATTGTGTATATACAATAGTGGGTTGCAATACAAAGAGAGCCTCTATTATGCCTAGGCATTATGGGCCAACTTAACATTATTGGCTTACATTCTACTTAATACTAAGTTGTAGTATATCATAGTTGTACAGTAGGAAAGCAATTATTTCATAGTTGTACGATAGAATATAAATTGTAAATGAATCAAAATTTGTATAATACAAAGATATATTTATATTCAAATGTGCTTCTGTGAAAAACAATGGTTCAATTATATTCCTGTCAACAATGGATAAAAGGTTCAATGTGATTGTTTCAGTTATGATGTGGGAGTACATAGGTGAGTAAATGTGCACTGAGTATTTAGCATTTAGTCTAGGGTGATTAAGTGGCTTTTGAGAAGAGTCTTAAATTGATTTTCAGACTGAGTTACTTTAATATCTTCTGGTAATGAATTCCATATTTTGGGGCCCTTTATGTGCATAGAGTTTTTACACAGTGTGATATGGACACGAGGTATATCAAAAAGAGATCTGTGTCTTGTGTTGTGGTCATGTGTCCTGTTTATGTTAGTGAGGAAAAGTTTGAGTGGAGGGTTTATATTTGCGTGTATTGTTCTGTGTATGTGGTAGGTACATGAATAAATATGGATGTTCTTAATGGTAAGCAAATTCAGATTTTTGAAAATTGGTGGAGTATGTTGGCGGGAGTGGGAATTTGGTATCATTCTTACTGCTGCCTTTTGCTGGGTTATTAGGGGTTTTAGGTGATTGGATGTTGTTGATCCCCATGCACAAATTCCATATGTAAGATAAGGGTATATGAGTGAATGGTACAGTGCCAGGAGAGCTGATTGTGGAACGTAGTACCTTATCTTTGATAGTATGCCTACAGTCTTGGAGATTTTCTTGGTGATTTGTTGTATGTGTGTCTGGAACTTAAGGCTACTGTCAAGGTGGATACCTAGGAATTTTCCCTCTGTGAGTCTTGTGACTGATGATCCATTTAGCGTAATGTTAATTGGATCATTTACAGCTTTGTTTCCAAAATGAATGGAATAGGTTTTATCAGTGTTCAGGGTAAGTTTGTTAGTCATCATCCAGGCAGATATTTTCTATAATTCAGCATTGACTGTGTTTGCTAGTATGACTGTGTTTGGGTGGGAAAATACATATGTAGTGTCATCTGCAAATAATATGGGTTTGAGTAGCTGTGATGCATTTGGTAGATCATTGATGTAGATGAGAAAGAGGAGTGGTCCAAGGACGCTTCCTTGTGGGACTCCTACTGTGATTGGTTGGGTGGAGGAGTTTGCATCATTTGCATACACATATTGAGTTCTGTTACTAAGGTATGACTTTAGGTAGTTGAGGGAGTGGCCTCTGATACCATAGTGCATTAATTTGGAGTACAGCAGTTCATGGTCGACTGTATCGAAAGCTTTACGTAAATCAATGAAAATGCCCAGCTGGACTTCTTTCTTTTCAAATGCGGTGTATATTAGCTCTAGCATGTGTATGATAGCATCATTTGTGCTTTTATTATTCCTGAATCCAAACTGACAAGGGTTTAATATGTTGTGTGAAACGAGGTAGGAATAGATTCGTCTATGAATTAATTTTTCAAAGATTTTAGAGAGCAGTGGTAAGTTAGATATTGGTCTATAGTTATTCAAGTCAGCTTGGTCACCTCCTTTATGGATCGGAGTGACCCTCGCTATTTTGAGGATTGTTGGGAAGGTAGATGATTCAATGGATTTGTTAAAGAGTGTTGCAATGATTGGTAACAATACTTGAGAAGCTTTTTTGTACATAAAAGCAGGCAAGTTGTTTATGTCTCCTGCCTTGTTTTTAAGGGTGTTTATGATGAGCGTAACTTCAGTGGGGTTGGTTGGAGCTAGGAATAGTGTATTTGGGTAGGTACCTATGAGGTAGGCTGATGGACGGGTGTTTGTGCTTGGTATTTTGTTTGCTAGATTTTTTCCTATGGTTGAGAAGAAAACATTAAGTCTGTTTGCTGTTTCGGTTGGAGTGAGTAGGGGTTCATCTGATTTTGTTAATTTGATTGCTTTGTTTTTGGATAACTTTTAAGTTCCAAGAATTTCAGATAGAGTTTTCCAGGTTTTTTTCATATCACCTTTGATGTTATGTAATCTATTTTCATAATACAATTTTTTTGAACTTCTTATCAGGCTGGTAAGTGCTGACGAATAATTTTTCGACTGTTCTCTAGTTATTTGACCCATTCTATACTGTTTTTCATATTTGTGCTTTGTGTTAATGGATTTGAGGATGCTTGGTGTTAGCCAGGGATTATTCAGTCTCTTTGCTGTGATCTGTTTAATTTTTCTGTACAATGTCTGTTATAGAGGCTTTGGGCTTTTTTTTAGAAAATTATTTATACATTCACTCATATCTGTATATGTTTCAAGCTCATTTTGCCAATCGATGTTATTCATAGCTGCTATAAAGTTGTTAACTGCTGTCTCGTTATGTAGTCTGAAGGTTACTTTAGTAATCTCTTGTGGTAGTTTGCCTAGATTAGTTATGAGAAAGGTTGGGTAGTGGTCTATAGTGTTGTCTGTGATTATGCCTGATTTTAAAGGGGATATGGTGTTTGTCCAGATGTGGTCTACTAAGGAGATGCTTGTTTCGGAGATTCTTGTAGGTTTAGATATTGTTGGTAGCAACAGGCAGTTACTCATTGTGTTTGTGAATTCGGTTACTTGTGGGTTATGGTCGTGTAGTATGTTTATGTTGAAATCACCTGTTAGTAGTAGGTGGTCTTTATTCATGTGTACATCAGTAATCATGTTTCCTAGTTTTTCACTAAAGTGATAAATGTTTGACTGTGGTACTCTGTAGATGTTTATAACTGTGAGGGGTTTTTGCAGGTCTTTTGATTTAAATTTGGCTATGATATATTCTCCATGTTCGTCCCTTGTGCAAGATTTATTGATATATTCGAGTTGATTTGAGTAGTATATAGCTGTTCCTCCCCCTTGCTGGTCTGTTCTACAGTTGTGTATGGCCATGTAGCCAGGAATGGTACAGAAATCTGTAATATCAGGCTTAAGCCAGGTTTCTGTGAGTGTGATGATTGATATATTGGAATGAAGGGAACTGAGTAATGCTGTGAGGTCATCATAATGTTTGCTCAAGGATCTGACATTGTAGTTAAAGATAGTTATGTTATTGTTTGCACTGAGTAATGTCTTTGCTTGGTCTGCTGTGTAGTAATTACAGTTACTGGTTGATTAGTGTAATTCATTTTGTAAAAAGTTTACATCAAGATCTATGTCTGTAATCATAGGATGAGAGTAATTTTACAAATTAGATTTTCTGAGTAAAATGGTATAAGATTTATATTGAATCTACAACTAGACTTATGACTAAGACTCAGTGATTAATCTAAAATTTGTAAAAAATTTGAAAGAAAATGGGATTATTATAGAATTGATAATTCAGTTATACACTTAAGTATCTAATAGCAACTTAATTAAAAAAAATTGCGGTGAACAAATAAAGTGGTAATCAAATAAATAAGCTAGGGAATATTATGGCAAAATAGTGAACTTATTACACTTTAGCAGCTGAGAATATCACCTTGATTATTTTAACAATTGTGAATATATGAACTTAAGTTGTTGTGTAAAGCTATTATAAAGCTAAAATAAAGGAGAAAATATATAGGGACTAAATTAAATAATGGTAAACAAAGTTAAATTGGCAGATAGTAATTAAGATATGATGTTGATTTGGAAGTAAGATCTGATTTGTTATATATAATAAGTTGAGCAGTTTATTGTATTATAAAAAGTAAAAAAATAATATGAGGTAGTTTGTAGAAGCTAGCACACTAATTGCACACACAATATAGTCACTAAGATATGAAAATAATTTGAGAGTTGGAATTGCCCAATAGCATAAAGTTTGAGCAATTAATATCAACTATAGGAATATTATTTGAGGTAGTTTATACTAGCTAGTGAGGGAAGGTTCAAGGTATTGCACAGTAGTGTAGTAGAAACAATTGCACGGTAGTGTAGTAGGAACAATTGCACAGTAGTGTAGTAGGAACAATTGCACGGTAGTGTAGTAGGAACAATTGCACAGTAGTGTAGTAGGAACATACACTAGTTTGTTATTTGTAGTTTGGGAGAAAAGGGAAAATTAGGTATGATTATAAGAGAATTTTAACAGTGTTTAAGTAGGAAAGAAAAAGGTAATACAGATATTATTAAAGAGTAAGTATCCAATTAACAAAAAAATAAATTGTGAATTGGGAATCTGGGAAGATAACACAAATTGGGTCACACAAGGAACTGTGTGGGACACCTGGGATAGTGAGGTAGTAAATACTATCTAGGAGGTGATAGTACAGGGATTAGTTCAATAATGACATAATAACATATACTAACGTAGTAAGGATTTGGTCACTAATATCAGTCAGACTGTGTAATGTTTGCATCATGAAGGAAGTTTGCTAGTTCATTTTCATTTGTAAGATAGTACACACGACCTACATTAGTTTTTCTTACTAGAATTTGTCCATCACGTACAAAGCACTGGTGAATTTTATCATTATTCTCTCGTTTTAGTTTTCTCACTCTGTACAGGAAGTTCTGTCGTTTTTTTTTGTGAGACTCATTTATGTATATATCGTTTTTTTGCTTTGATAGATGAAATTATTAGATCTTTTTTCCTGTCTTGTGTGTCCTATATGTTTGCAATAATTCCATCATTGAAGCTTTGGTGGGCTCTGCAGGTGAGAAAAATAACAGAGCTTACTGCCTCTGCTGCCGCTGCCGCTGCCGCAGGAACCTTACTTGCAACACAAAACAACGGAAAAATAATGGAAGTACGAAGCGTTATTGTGAAGAGAAGCCATAAAAATAAAGATTTGTATAAGCCATGATGCAAACTTCCAAAATTCACTCTCTTGTAATATTTATGTACTTGACGGTAGAAGAGAAATCTTCAGGCTAGATATTTTAGCTCAGAAAACTTAGATTCCTGAAAACAATTAACTTTATCGATTTTTTTATTACTTCCAATACTTCTAATAAGAGTCACTTATATGTTTAGAATAACGATAATTACGGGGACTTTAGTATTTTGCTTTAGATTTGTAATTATATTCCTGAAAGCAAAGGAAAGGACTGAGCAAACTCTCTAATGGTTGTGGTGCAATAATAATTATTTTAGGAACTTACCGGTGGAGGGATCTTACATTAGCTTGTGTTGATTACTTTGTCCAAGAGAAAGATATATTTAGTTATCTCATAAACAATATGGAAGGAACGCGCACTGATAAAAACAAGTTGATCTATCGAATCCATATGGAAATTCAGTCTTCGCTGAAAGTGACTGTGACCCGCATCTTCACAGGTACACGTCGACCAGCTCTTGGACTCTCTCGTCTCCTTCCTTCAACTTCAACATGCTCTTCGTTGCAGACAGCAAATACAGCAATAAAGGCTTCAGCATCACCATCTGTCCTGTACAAAACTCCTGCCATGTGGTGAGTACTATGCCCTCTGTATTATCTTGTAATAATAATAGCAATAATAATAATAATAATAATAATAATAATAATAGCCTTTTAATAAGGTAATACTGGTAGTAATAAAACAAATTAATAGTAAAATAATAACAACAATAACTATAACAACCACAATGATGATAACAATAATAAATGACATCACTATATTTGTCGTCCTGCCATTTTTCTCTCGTTTCCTTACAATCCTCAACTTTGTAAATAACCTCCCTTGATATTTTCCAGCTGGTTAACACTACCCTGGCTGGAAACACTAACTTCTTCACCACCCCAGGTTTCTTGAGCGGCCAACTGCACTCCAGCCTCACCCAGTGTGAATGGTGGATCGTGGTAAGCCACGTTAATTGAACCTTGTGCAACAGCGAATATTTGTGTTTTTTGACAAATTGCTAGTGGAACCTTAAAAAAAATTGCCATTAAAATAGCTTGGTCGGAATTGTACTAGAGACGCTAGAAGCCTGCTTCTCCAATGGGTATGAAATTGTTATCCCTTTGTATACAGTAATTTATCACTTTTAACATTGTTCTATAATGGTTTCTTGAACTGATTAATACATATACTGATAACTTTAAACCGATAGACTGTTAATTCAAACATCTAATGATGCATATTTGTCCATCAGGTTAAATTCTAATGTCAAGTGACGCCTTCCCACAGATTCAATTGTCCAAATACCCAATCCTTTCCCAGTCTCCCCTGTCTGAAGGTCCACACTTTGTTTTTACCCAGTCTTCACTGCTTAATGACCTACTCCTTTTCCACAGGCTCCCGTAGGTAGGACAATTCTAATTCAGATGTACATGATTATATACAAAACTCCTGGATGCATACTGGACTACGTCTTGGTGAACGGCAATGGAAAGAAGACCTACCCATCCTCATCCAGTGACATATTCTGCGACCGAGGATTTAAGTCCGTCATTACTAGTAGCAATATGGCATTAATAGCATACAGCGGCAGTCCAGGACTGAGCAATGGCATAGTGTTTATGTACATTGTCTTGTAATGGACCACTGAGGACGCACGATGCTGGAAGACCACCATTATGATGAACGAGGATGACAAAAAAATGTAATATGGATTATTGAACTTTTAATTATTTTTGGTCCTATTTTAACCTTTTGTCTGGGCTCTTTTAATCTTATCATTCAAAAAATATTAAAACTGAAGACATTCCAAATTACATTTGTAAGATTGCAATGAAATATCGGGTTGTACTTTTAAATAATAATTGATTGAATCAAAATTGACTCTAGTCTGCAAATAAATTTCCTAAACCATAAATATTTGTATAATTTGTCTCATTGAGTGAAAGTCGAGATGGAGAAGGTTGAAGACATAAACGAAGACTCATGGGAACTAGAGTCATCCATCAGTACCAAGACTCATGGGAACTAGAGTCATCCATCAGTACCAAGACTCATGGGAACTAGAGTCATCCATCAGTACCAAGACTCATGGGAACTAGAGTCATCCATCAGTACCAAGACTCATGGGAACTAGAGTCGTCCATCAGTACCAAGACTCATGGGAACTAGAGTCATCCATCAGTACCAAGACTCATGGGAACTAGAGTCATCCATCAGTACCAAGACTCATGGGAACTAGAGTCATCCATCAGTACCAAGACTCATGGGAACTAGAGTCATCCATCAGTACCAAGACTCATGGGAACTAGAGTCATCCATCAGTACCAAGACTCATGGGAACTAGAGTCATCCATCAGTACCAAGACTCATGGGAACTAGAGTCATCCATCAGTACCAAGACTCATGGGAACTAGAGTCATCCATCAGTACCAAGACTCATGGGAACTAGAGTCGTCCATCAGTACCAAGACTCATGGGAACTAGAGTCATCCATCAGTACCAAGACTCATGGGAACTAGAGTCGTCCATCAGTACCAAGACTCATGGGAACTAGAGTCATCCATCAGTACCAAGACTCATGGGAACTAGAGTCGTCCATCAGTACCAAGACTCATGGGAACTAGAGTCATCCATCAGTACCAAGACTCATGGGAACTAGTCTTCCATCAATACCAAGACTCATGGGAACTAGAGTCATCCATCAGTACCAAGACTCATGGGAACTAGAGTCGTCCATCAGTACCAAGACTCATGGGAACTAGAGTCATCCATCAGTACCAAGACTCATGGGAACTAGTCTTCCATCAATACCAAGACTCATGGGAACTAGAGTCATCCATCAGTACCAAGACTCATGGGGATTAGAGTCAGCCATCAATACCAAGACTCATGGGAACTAGAGTCGTCCATCAGTACCAAGACTCATGGGAACTAGAGTCATCCATCAGTACCAAGACTCATGGGAACTAGAGTCGTCCATCAGTACCAAGACTCATGGGAACTAGAGTCATCCATCAGTACCAAGACTCATGGGAACTAGTCTTCCATCAATACCAAGACTCATGGGAACTAGAGTCATCCATCAGTACCAAGACTCATGGGGATTAGAGTCAGCCATCAATACCAAGACTCATGGGAACTAGAGTCATCCATCAGTACCAAGACTCATGGGGATTAGAGTCAGCCATCAATACCAAGACTCATGGGAACTAGAGTCATCCATCAGTACCAAGACTCATGGGAACTAGAGTCATGCATCAGTACCAAGACTCATGGGAACTAGTCTTCCATCAATACCAAGACTCATGGGAACTAGAGTCATTCATCAGTACCAAGACTCATGGGAACTAGAGTCGTCCATCAATACCAAGACTAATGGGGACTAGAGTCATCCATCAGTACGAAGACTCATGGGAACTAGTCTTCCATCAATACCAAGACTCATGGGGATTAGAGTTATCCATCAGTACCAAGACTCATGGGAACTAAAGTCATCCATCAGTACCAAGACTCATGGGGATTAGAGTTATCCATCAGTACCAAGACTCATGGGAACTAGAGTCGTCCATCAGTACCAAGACTCATGGAAACTAGAGTCATCCATCAGTACCAAGACTCATGGGAACTAGAGTCATCCATCAGTACCAAGACTCATGGGAACTAGAGTCATCCATCAGTACCAAGACTCATGGGAACTAGAGTCATCCATCAGTACCAAGACTCATGGGAACTAGAGTCATCCATCAGTACCAAGACTCATGGGAACTAGAGTCATCCATCAGTACCAAGACTCATGTGGACTAGAGTCATCCATCAGTACCAAGACTCATGGGAACTAGAGTCGTCCATCAGTACCAAGACTCATGGGAACTAGAGTCATCCATCAGTACCAAGACTCATGGGAACTAGAGTCATCCATCAGTACCAAGACTCATGGGAACTAGAGTCGTCCATCAGTACCAAGACTCATGGGAACTAGAGTCGTCCATCAGTACCAAGACTCATGGGAACTAGAGTCATCCATCAGTACCAAGACTCATGGGAACTAGAGTCGTCCATCAGTACCAAGACTCATGGGAACTAGAGTCGTCCATCAGTACCAAGACTCATGGGAACTAGAGTCGTCCATCAGTAAAAAGACTCATGGGAACTAGAGTCGTCCAACAGTACCAAGACTCATGGGAACTAGAGTCGTCCATCAGTACCAAGACTCATGGGAACTAGAGTCGTCCATCAGTACCAAAACTCATGGGAACTAGAGTCGTCCATCAGTACCAAGACTCATGGGAACTAGTCATCCATCAGTACCAAGACTCATGGGAACTAGAGTCATCCATCAGTACCAAAACTCATGGGGACTAGATTCACCCATCAGTACCAAGACTTATGGAAACTAGAGTCATCCATCAGTACCAAAACCCATGGGGACTAGAGTCATCCCTCAGTACCAAGACTCATGGGGACTAGAGTCGTCCATCAGTACCAAGACTTATGGAAACTAGAGTCATCCATCAGTACCAAGACTCATGGGAACTAGAGTCATCCATCAGTACCAAAACTCATGGGGACTAGATTCACCCATCAGTACCAAGACTTATGGAAACTAGAGTCATCCATCAGTACCAAAACCCATGGGGACTAGAGTCATCCCTCAGTACCAAGACTCATGGGGACTAGAGTCGTCCATCAGTACCAAGACTTATGGAAACTAGAGTCATCCATCAGTACCAAGACTCATGGGGACTAGAGTCGTCCATCAGTACCAAGACTTATGGAAACTAGAGTCATCCATCAGTACTATGGTTCATGGGGACCAGATTCATGCATTTGTATCAAGACTCATGGCTGTTATGTTCCCTGATGAGTGATATAATCTGACTTGGTTCATATAACAATAATTGCAAAACAACCACTGGGGGGAAAAAACAGTAGCTTCCAAGTGCTTTCGTGATTTCTCACATTATCAAGGAATGTAAAAACAAGGTAAAAGGCTGTTTAACACCTCAATGTCAACATCCGACAACTAACCCGTCCCTACATGATGATGCGGGTGTGATGGTCAAGGACTTGTCAAACGAAAGCGCTTGAACATCACCTGATTACTGTGAGCGTGTTGCATATATCTGTTGTAGTGAGTATACCCACTTGAGTAGCAACTCTTAAGCTGCTTTCCACAACTTATTACCATGGTACAAGTCGGACCGAAACGTCGTCGTAAGCTTCTCTCTTTTATGTGCGGGTTATATGTGTATCGTTCCAGTCACGGTATTGTGCCTTTTCGTTACTTAACTGCACACATGCAAGTAGATCTTAGAATTGTTATGAGGACTCCAGATTACAGAAGTAGCAGCATGATGATGTGTGGGAGAGCTTAACGAAAGCCAAGTCAGACAATGAAATATGAGAGGGAAACCCGTCCAGGACAATGAAATATGACAGGGAAACATGTACAGAACAATGAAATATAAGAAGGAAACCCGTCCAGAACAATGAAATCTGACAGAGAAAGCCGTCCATAACAATGAAATATGAGAGGGAAACCCGTGTAGAACAATGAAATATGACAGGGAAACCCGCCCAGAACAATGAAATATGACAGGGAAACCCGTTCAGAACAATTAAATATGACAGGGAAACACGTCCAGAAAAATGAAATACGAGAAGGAAACACGTCCAGAACAATGAAATATGAGAAGGAAACCCGTCCAGAACAATGAAATACGAGAAGGAAACCCGTCCAGAACAACGAAATATGACAGAGAAACCCGTCCAGGACAATGAAATTTGACAGGGAAACCCGTGCAGAACAATGAAATATGACAGGGAAACCCGTCCAGAACAACGAAATATGACAGGGAAAAACGTCCACAACAATGAAATATGAGAAGGAAACCCGTCCAGAACAATGAAATATGAGAAGGAAACCCGTCCAGAACAATGAAATATGACAGGGAAACCCGTTTAGAATAACGAAATATGACATGAAACCCGTCCAGAACAATGAATATGACAAGGAAACCTTTCGAGAACAATGAAATATGACAGAGAAACCCGTACAGAACAATGAAATATGACAGGGAAACCCGTCAAAAACAATGAAATATGACAGGGAAGCCCGTCCAGGACAACGAAATTTGAGAGGGAAACCCGTCCAGAACAAAGACATATGACAGGGAAACCCGTCCAGAACAATGAAATATGAGAGGGAAACCCGTCCAGAACAATGAAATATGACAGGGAAACCCGTCCAGAACAATGAAATATGAAAGGGAAACCCGTCCAGAACAATGAAATATGAGAAGGAAACCCGTCCAGATCAATGAAATATGAGAAGGAAACCCGTCCAGATCAATGAAATATGACAGGGAAACCCGTCCAGAACAATGAAATATGAAAGGGAAACGCGTCCAGAACAATGAAATATGACAGGGAAACCCGTCCAGATCAATGAAATATGACAGGGAAACCCGTCCAGAACAATGAAATATGAAAGGGAAACGCGTCCAGAACAATGAAATATGAAAGGGAAACCCGTCCAGAACAACGAAATATAGCAGGGAAACCCGTCCAGAACAAAGAAATATGACAGGGAAACCCGTCCAGAACAATTAAATATGACAGAGAAACCCGTCCAGGACAAGGAAATTTGACAGGGAAACCCGTCCAGAACAATGAAATATGACAGGGAAACATGTGCAGAACAATGAAATATGACAGGGAAACCCTTACAGAACAATGAAATATGACTGAAACCCGTCCAGAACAATGAAATATGAAGGGGAAACCCATCCAGAACAATGAAATATGACAGGGAAACCCGTCCAGAACAATTAAATATGAGAAGGAAACCCGTCCAGATCAATGAAATATGAGAAGGAAACCCGTCCAGAACAATGAAATATGACAGGAAAACCCGTCCAGAATAATAAAATATGAGAAGGAAACCCGTCCTAAACAATGAAATATGACAAAGAAACCCGTACAGAACAAGGAAATATGACAGGGAAACCAGTCCAGAAATTTGAAATATGACAGGGAAACCCGTCAAGGACAATGAAATATGACAAGGAAACCCGTCAAGACCAATGAAATATGAGTGGGAAACCCGCCCAGAACAATGAAATATGAGAAGGAAAACCGTCCAAAATAATGAAATATGACAGGGAAACCCGTACAGAACAATGAAATATAACCGGGAAACCCGTCCAGAACAAAAATATGACAGGGAAACCCGTCCAGAACAATGATATATGACAGGAAAACCCGTCCAGAACAATGAAATATGAGAAGGAAACCCGTACAGAACAATGATATATGAGAAGGAAATCCGTCCAGAACAATGAAATATGACAGGGAATCCAGTCCAGAAGAATGAAATACGACAGGGAAACCCCGACCAGAACAATGAAATATGGCAGGGAACCCGTCCAGAACAATGAAATATGACAGGGAAACCCTTCAGAACAAAGAAATATGACAGGGAAACCCGTCCAGAACAACGAAATATGACATGAAACCCGTCCAGAGCAATGAAATATGAAAGAGAAACCCGTTCAGAACAATGAAATATGACAGGGAAACACGTCCAGAACAACGAAATATGACATGAAACCCGTCCAGAGCAAT
>NC_091292.1:10993708-11003708 GCF_038502225.1 Cherax quadricarinatus
CCTCAGACATCCCCCTTACCTCTAAAGTTTGGGCACGCAGGAGCTCTACATTGCCCCCACCCATTAACTTGAAGACTCTAGCCAGCCACACCCGTGCCTGCCCCAACTCCCTACAAAAATATACTGCATGAAAGGCTGTTTCCGATTCCTCACAATGTTCGCATTTCGCCTCCTTTACCAAACCCATCACACACAAACCCTGCTTTGTCGCTAAAATTCCCATTACAAACTTATAAACTAACCCCCTTACCCTCGGCATTAATCTAAGCTTCTGGAAATCATGCCAAATCGTACCCCAATCATACAAAGGGTATACCGCCACCCCTTGCATGACTTCTGGTTTCCTACTCATCTCTACTAACCTTCCCACCTTGAGCTTTTTTACCTCACCTATTACAAACATAACCCTTAGCATATTTTCACATTCCATTAAGTCCTTTCCTCCCCACCATCGTCGTACATCCCCCATCACCCTCCCAACCCTCACCCCTTTTACCCCCCCCCCCTCCCTTACGTACTTCTGTTTAACATACATGGCCTTTACCCTCGGCCCTATCATCAAAAGTCCTACTCCCCCTCTACGCACATTCGTCATCACCACCTCTTTACTTAGCCATGCTCGTCCAAAACCCCATATATAACGAAGCACCCTTCTCTGTATCTCCTTTATCTCCTGTTCCCGTAAAGGATACACCACTGCCACGTTCCACACTTTACTATAAACCAATGAATTTATTATTATTGCCCATTGCATTAAAGTAACATCCTTCGCTCTTAGGTTCCTAATCCGTTGTACAACTTTCTCTCCCACCAATTCCGAATTCCTCCGTCTAGCCTCTTGCTCATCTGCCATATAGATAATCCCACAAATTTTCAGCTGCTCAGTCACATCCCATCCAAACTCCACCCCATTCTACCCCCCACCCAATCTCCTATCTCTAATAATTTCGATTTAGCTCTGTTGACACGCATGCCTGACGCCTCCCCAAAAAAACTCATTACTCTCTCCACCTTTCGCAAACCTTCGACATCATTGATCAGTATTGTTGTGTCATCTACATAACCAACTACCTCTGTGAACCCCGTCCCCTCCTCCTGTAATGTTGTTGCTTCCTCAACCATTCCATAAAACGGGTGTTGCATACATGCAAACAGAATTTGAGACATAGGACACCCCTGTCTCAAACCTTTCTCCATTTTCAACACGCTACCCAACCTACCATTAATTTGCACCTGAATCGTGGCTTCTGCATACAAGATCTTCACCCATTTTACTATTCCCTCCCCAAAACCCATAAGCCTTAAAGTGTCAACCATGTACTCCCTATTCACACCGTCATAAGCATTCTCCCAATCAATGCCCAAAATTTCACCCCACATTACAACCCTGCAAAAATTCCCTAATTCGACTATGTCCATCCCTCATACTACGACCCGGGATCCCCAACTGACCCTTGTGCACAATACCACCTATCACCCTCTTCATCCTGTTCCCTAGAATCATCGCAAAAATCTTATAATCCGTACACATTAAAGATATGGCCCTGTACGTGCTCAGTGTTCTCCCCTCCCTCTTTTTCTTTACAAGCACGACCACACCCGTCCTTTGTGACATTCCCAATTTCCCTTCCTTCAGCATACTATTCAATACCTGAACCAAACAAACATTTATGGTTTCCCAATGCACTCTGTAAAAATCATTGGAAAGCCCATCGATTCCTGGTGCTTTCCCCTTACTTAAATTGAACACCGCCTCTTTCACTTCTTCCATACTTATTATTCCATCCAATCCCCCTCTGTCCTCCCCACCTTTCCCCAAGGCCTTCACCTCTCCTCTTTCTTTAATAACTATCCCCACGTTACCCTTTTCCCATTTCTTTTCAAACCAATAATCCGCATAATTACTTATCCTCTCAGTTGTCACCAACATTTGCCCCTTAGTATAGCCTTCCAAATCGTCACTAACCTCTAAAAGTATTACAGTGGACTCCTGTTGTCTAATGCGAAAACTTCTTAACACACTACCCGACGGTTTATCTCCCCATAGCACGGCATCCATCCCCGCCCTTACCCTTATTTCATCAAATCTTTCATTATGTATTTCCCTTAGTCTCTCTCTTATCCCTGATATTTCTTCAAAAGACTTCCCCTCCTCACCCGCATAACACTCATTGAGCTGCTGTTCCAAATAATTCTGTAAACCGTACCTCCACCTCGCCTCCTCCTTTCCTTTATATTTATAAAACCCCGCGATACCAGGTTTAGCCCTATTTTCTCACCAATCCAAAATGCTCCCTACCCCATCCCTTGCCCTCCACAATTGTCTCCACCAGTCTCTAAACTCTGCATTCACCACCTCACTCCTCACCAACCTCTCATTTAACTTCCAGAAACTTGAATATACCTTTACCACTCCCTCCCAATCCAGCTCTACCAAAACTGCCCTATGATCCGAAAACCCTACATCCACTGTTTTTACCCCTCCTACACTAACTGCCTCCGTTATATAAATCCTATCTAACCTCGCTGAATAATCTCTCCTAACAAAAGTGAAATCCACTCTCCAAGCCCCACTCCCCTCCACGTCCCTCACCCCTGCATCCTGTAAAACATTGCGTAACGACCGTAACACACAACCCGCCCCCCTTGGCTCCACGTCCCCCCCCCCTTATAACACAGTTCCAGTCCCCCCCAATTACAGTGACTAGTGGTAAATCCCTTAAAAAATACACCAAAACGTCTCTCACAAATTCCTCTTTTACTTTGATTATATTCTCTGCTGGCATATAAACCCCAATGAAACATACTCGAGATGCTCCCCACTCACCATCCACCCTCACTACCCTCCCCCCCCTTCTTCCCACTTTATAATACGTAAGGGACTATTTTTCTTCACAGCCACTGCCACTCCCCCTTTTAACCTTACAGACCCACTTACATACAATTTATAACCTTTTAATGCCAAAGCACAACCTATCTTATAATTATGTTCTTGTATAAAGCATACATCCACATTATATCTCCTCAAAAACTATTCCATCCATACTCGTTTCACTTCATTCCTCAACCCATTTACATTTACAGTTACTACTGTGAATTATTTTAAAAGTGGTGGTTTACCCTTTCTTCTTGGCACACACCCTCCTATATCGGCCTGCTGTATTGCGTCTTTCTTGACAGCTTACTTATTCACCCCCCCCCCTATCCCTTCGTTATCCCTAGAACCATTAAACCCTTCATTACCCCTCCCCTCTTTCCCCTTATGACATACTTCCTTTCTCCAAGATTTTACTCCTGTTCTTTGTCCTGGAGTAAGAACATCGTCCATCTCCGACGTTCCTGCAGTTCTCTTACGAGAACTCCCCTCCCCACACACCTCGTCACCTGTCTTTTCTTCCCTATGGATTTCTGCCACAACGTTATGCACATTAACATTAGTGTACACAGTATTCCTAACCTCCAGATCTTGCTGCGCTGTTGCCCGCCCGAGGTTACACCCTTCATCCTCCTGTCCCTCCTCAACGTCATGCAAAAAGGAACTTAGTACTGCCTCCAGCAAGCTATCCTGTTGGTCCATACCCTCCTCATCAGACGTCGATGTCGTCTGTCCCTTATCAACCGTTAGTGTTACACTTTTCCCCATAGCCGCCTCAGCCCTATCCACTTTTTCACTCCAACGGCAAGGATTCTTGTTTGGCCTTACTCCTTCCTCCAACGCCCCCATACCATTCCTCTGATGTAAGATCACTGGTACCTGTTCCCTCCGTCCAGCTTTTTTATAGCATTGGGCCGCCATATGTTCAAAAGAACCACATAATCTGCAAGTCTTCCGCTGCCCTGAGTAGTACACGTAGACCTGCGTCCGGAAGACCTCCAGAAGAACGTATGTGTAAGAATGGTATATAATACCGACAAGTTGAAATAAAGACACATATGCAACATCTGGGTAATTTTATTGTAGACGTTTCGCCAGAATCTTGATTCTGAGGACATGTACATAACCTTCACGACTACGGCAACTACTACTACAACTAACCCATCTCTTTGGGAAGGACCTACTTCCACTGGGGAATCCCACCTACCAGTGACTATGCCCTCGTCTGCTACACCTGACGTTACTATATAAGCGCCAGGCTCCTTGCTTCTGCTTCAGAATCTCCACGACTACGGTGCTCTTCGCACCTACTCCAAGGTTGAGGGACTGATTACCTCGTCTTCTGTACATAGTCCTACTGTCTTCAAGTTATGTCCTAGAATTTGTATTTATAAAGCCAATGGATGGCGAAACGTCTACAATAAAGATACCCAGATGTTGCACATGTGTCTTAATTTCAAGAACGTATGATGAAATTGGCTGCCTCAACGTCATTTTCAGCGTAATTGATCTTTCAGGTAGCCCCTCATAAGGTCCATTTTGCCACACCTCCATCTCAGCAAAGTGGATTTTTCCATAGCTGCTAAACACCGCCATCACATCATGCTCTGTCGCCTCAAAAGGCACGTTTCGTACTTTCACCCACGTCACATAGCTGGACACATCATGTAAGCAGACTTCCACCATAGTGTTCACTGCTAGCCTTTTCTCTTGATATTTGTTGACTATGCTTGCGTAGAATCCTGCGTCTTTAAACTTGATGAAAATTCTCGACACACCATTTACTGCTACTCCATATAATTCTTCGTTTGGTATTCCATATACCTCACTGATGATCGCAGGCAGCAACACCTGCATTGTTGTTCCTGTAAGCGTGCCACGCACCAATTCCACACAAACAGTGTTCACCCGTCGTCCAATGCGATCCGCCATGCTGTAAGCACAAAACAGGAAAACTGCGCAGTAAACCAGTTGATTCAGGAGCTACTGCGCAGCCTGTCCACACGGCCCGAGAGCGATGAGGACAATGAATGTGTATATTGGGCATGGGGATGCAAGGAGGCTTAATAATTGAATCGGTATTTTTATAATCTTATGTAAGTTAATGGGCATGTATGACACTGATATAATTCCTGTGAATATAAATTTTCATAAGTCATGTGACATTACGTATCAACTTTTGTACATATGTGTATATGTAATATGTGAGTCCGTGACTATATCATGTGTAATGTTCTCATGGATGACGACATTCATAATTATATAAACGGTTTTTAGTTATAGTCATAATACTAAGTTCAATCTTATGTTATTTTTTCTAAATATCATTTGTCATGTTGGCATAATCTATGCATCTTATACTAAAGAGGAAATTTTATTGTCAACAAGATATTACCTGGAGTACCTGGACCTGGAGAGAGTTCCGGGGGGTCAACGCCCCCGCGGCCCGGTCTGTGACCAGGCCTCCTGGTGGATCAGAGCCTGATCAACCAGGCTGTTACTGCTGGCTGCACGCAAATCAAGGTTTAAATTATGTTGGTTATTCGTTTCTGCGTTAACTGAACAATGGTATGATCTGGGGTGAAAGGAAGGTGGGGGGGGGGGGGGACTGCTCAAACATATTTTATTACATGTACTTAATTAATGTGTATATTGCTGATAGGAAGGGGTAATTGAGAACTGTTTTTAATTAGTATTGCTTGCACAGTTTTTACTTTGTTTTTGTATAAAGACATTTTACATCTCTCAGGTGTGTGCAGTGTACCAGGTGACATATTATTGTGTACTGAAATGATCTGATTGATGTCGGGTATAATATTATGTAATCTAGTTTTTCACACACGTGTTGGGGTTTGTACTGAGTCGTGTGAAGAGGATTTTTTCTAAAGGCAATGTAACACCTGCAGTGTGTTTTGATTATGAGGACATAATTATTTTTGTATGTGAAATATCTGACACTGTACACTTTTATTTATTTATTGTAAAGTGTGTTATAAATAAAATATAAAAAAAAATTATATACGTTTTATGAGTCATATTGACTAACTTAGTATAGCCTTGACTCCCCCTCCTGGTGAACACAGTTCTTCTTCACTACCATACACATGACAATATAAACACCTACCCATTAGAAATAGTAATAAGGAGAACAATGACACATTATGAAGATAGCTGTGGATTCCATTATCAATATTTACTGGTAAGGCCTAAGTGACAATGGTACAATGGTCATATAAAGTTACTAACAATAACCTACATGACACTTGAAATTGAATCATGGTATTCTTTTTTTCTTTATATATATATATATATATATATATATATATATATATATATATATATATATATATATATATATATATATATATATATATATATATATATATATATATATATATATATATATTTAAAATGGAACCAAAATATGCAAAAAGCCCTTAATAATTAACATAAGACTTTTACTGATCTAGCATGTATGATCACATACGAAGAAACACTAAAACACATAATACCCCGACCAACCCCCTATTTAGTTTCTTAAACTAATTATAAACCCACAAGAAATATACCTTGCTTGTATACAGTGATATTAGTAAAGGTGCTTAATTGAACATCAACTGACTATATGCACCATAAGTGATAAAAAAATACCTGTGATATCACCGGGTGACAGAGCAACATATTACCCCGCAAAAGCTGCTGCCCAAGGAACTTGAATGCCCAAAGATTACAATATAGGACATCGTACGTCCCAACCCCCCTCACAGCGGTGACCGCTACTACATATATAAAACAATAGGTGAACATCAAAATGGTATAAAATACCGACAGGTTGGTAGGTAAGACACAAAGGCAACAGTTAGGCAACTTTATTCCGAAACGTTTCGCCTACACAGTAGGCTTCTTCAGTCGAATACAGAAAGTAGGCAGGAACAGTAGAGATGTGAAGACGATGTAATCAGTCCATCGACTTTAAGGGTGATGGACTGATTACATCGTCTTCACATCTCTACTGTTCCTGCCTACTTTCTGTATTCGACTGAAGAAGCCTACTGTGTAGGCGAAACGTTTCGGAATAAAGTTGCCTAACTGTTGCCTTTGTGTCTTACCTACCATAAAACAATAGGTTAGGTTAGGTAAGGTTCGTCAGGAAACAGGACAAATGTTTCCTGACGCGGGTCTTAGTCAGATGATGACCCGCCTTTGGAGCTTTTGGTCATCTGACCGAGGCCTTCCGCTGGCTTACCGGTCCACCCCTTTAAAAATTATGGTCATTTATAACCTATAAAACAATCTTAGGCAAGTGAAACTTTTTGCCCTTCATCAAAAGTTTTCAAACACTCACCAAAAAGGTCTGCTTACGAACATTCCCCTAAAAGGCCAGTATAACGTTATACTTTTAGCGGTGATATCAGCCTGACGTCAGCTTACATGTGACTAAACAAATACCCAATGGGAGTCCCGGGAAAGACCCAACATACTTCACCAAACCCCGTCCAGAGTCGGGAACCGGTTCAGTCTTGCAAGAGACTGGAACATATTCCGAATTATTGCATTTTATCTGTATTATCGAGATGCATGACCATTTTAGAAGTAATCCAAGATCTCAGTTCCACACACGCCACATCCATACACACTCAGACGCACGGAACCATCCATACCGTTTGGTGCAACCACGGGGGGAGTCCAGCCACTCGTTGCCTTACCCCACCCCCAGTTGCAACAACCTTTGACCTGTAAGACTCTGATAGTTTGCAGGAAAACTGTTATCCCAACTTCTACCATATATGAGTTTATTTCTACAAAACGTTCTGTAGATGCCCACCGCAATTGCCCTGACCCTAACTAATCCCCCGGTTTGCCGCATACCCCACGAGATATAGAGGAAATCAGCCACCACGTACATTATTGCTCTTCGTACCTCCCTTGACACTCCGCTAACGTCCAATGTTAAGGCACGGAAGGTTGAGATACTTCCCCCACTAAGAAAATCGAAAACCCGCCCCAACCACGAACGAACTTTGTCCAGAGTAGACCGCATGAAAAGCTGTTTCTTCTAGACCGCAACATAAGCAATCCGCCTCCCTTACCAAACTCATCCTACTTAAGACAGATTTTGATGCTAAAATCCCCATCCCCATAACAAATCTGTACACCAATTCACGAACCCTCGGTACCAACTTAAGTTTACAAAACCCCTCCCATATTTTCCCCCAATTATACAGCGTTGAAATAAAGCACTGGGTGGATAGGTTTGCAGTGGCTGTGCACCCTTTCAGCCACACTATTAGGCTCATGTGCCTATTGAAGGTGTGAGTGGTTATGTAATACCATGGTATGGGTTTAACATATTGAACAGGTAGATATTGAGCGGTGTATATACCCTTACTAAACCTGATTGTTCTCAGTTTCTGTAATTTTACAGTTGTATGTGCATCATATGTATACATCCCCTTTTAAAGTTTATATATATATATATATATATATATATATATATATATATATATATATATATATATATATATATATATATATATATATTTATTTATTTATTGTAATCACTTATATATTCTTGTTGCAACAATCCTGCAATGGATATCTAGTTATGGATATGCTGTGTAAGTTCGTCATTAGGGGGAATTGATTTGTATAGGTGGGGAGGGTGATTATGTCACTTTCGGGTAGTGTCTAGGACACCTTTGGAGTGGAAGGGATACTTGGGTTTATCTTTTAATGAACATAATGATATTTGAGGATGTAGGTTCTAGTGATATGTGAATTCTATATATAACTTATCCTTGTAAATAAATTATTAAAGTACATAGCCTTCATAATTATGATTGTAAGTGCAACACATGTATTTATTATCACTTTTCGGGTTATAGATAATTTTTTTATATATTTTATTTAAAAACATACATAGTACAAAATATACAGATAAAAACTATTTTTGTCCAAAAAATGGACAAAAAAAAACTTACACTATTATAATCTCACCACAAAAAATGCCTAATCAATTTAATTAAAACTTTTACACTAGTAGCCCTCAGTCAACCCTTTCAATGTGCAGGATGAAAGACCCTTGCAGCCACATAATAGTGGCAACCCGCCTTTTCAGGTGCTTAGCCTGAAACAATGTGTATATATATATATGACATGACAACGTTTATATCATCTTTAGAATACTTTAACATAAGAGCCATTGTCGGAAAGCTAGGTCTCTGTGCAGTTGCCATGACGACAACAGCACAGGTAGGGATGCTGCATAAATCGTAAGTGGCTTCTATGGGGGGTCAAGTGTATAGCCCTGAAGGGACATGTTTGTGTTGTGGAGTGTACCTGCCAAGATGAGGATTCCCGTGCGTAAATCACTTGGAATCCAGCCACGGGCACCAACCAGACGAATACTCCCACCGACGCAGGAGCAGGTCCAGCCGATCCAGAAAAAAAGAAGAAAATTTTACATAGGAGAGAAAGGTGCTGGTGTCTCCAAAGCGATGTAGTCAAGCCGATCCACTGTGTGAGGATCTTTAACCACCTCAATGAAGAGGGCTTGACTGGCCTCTAAGGAGATTACTGCACAACAGAGAGCTGAACCCGTGTCACACACAAAAAAGATATTGGTTAAAAAAAAGCTGTCTTATTCTCCGAGATGCTGTCACATGGGAATGAGGGTAACGGTGTGCCAGTAGATTACACATATACAGAGTGCAGTGGTGTGGAAGTATAGCTTGTGAAGATAGTAAGGCCAGCAGACGTCACCAGTTGGCAGTGGGAAGACTTCAACCAGCTGCAGACCGTTGGCCTCTGGCCAACGGTCTGCCCTGGGGCAGGCAGACAGCGACGCACAGAATCTTGAAACCAAGATGAAGAATGTCCAGGATCAGCCAGAAAGGCAAGGTCTTCTTGAAACAGAAGTTCAGTGCAGTTTCCATCAGCAGACTCAGCAACTAGAATGAAAAGTAAAGAGCCTCTCCCAGCGCGGGGATCGCAAGGCAGCCAATCGGGAGCAGGAGCGTCTGTCTAGTGCGGAAGCTAGCAGAGTAACCACATAACCCTGAAGCACAGTCATGGAGCCTGGCGCTTATATACTGACGACAGGTGTAGGACGTGTAGCAGACGATG
>NC_091292.1:11008708-11161208 GCF_038502225.1 Cherax quadricarinatus
AGGGGTCTTCAAGACAGCCAGTGGTCTTGATGACAGCCAGAGGGCTTGAAGGCAGCCAGAGATCTTGAAGACAGCCAGGAGTCTTGAAGACAGCCAGTGGTCTTGAAGACAGCCAGGGGTCTTGATGACAGCCAGGGGTCTTGAAGACAGCCATTGGTCTTGAAGACAGCCAGGGGTCTTGAAGACAGCCATAGGTCTTGAAGACAGCCATGGGTCTTCAAGACAGCCAGGGGTCTTGAAGACAGCCATGGGTCTTCAAGACAGCCATGGGTCTTCAAGACAGCCATGGGTCTTCAAGACATCCAGGGGTCTTGAAGGCAGCCATGGGTCTTGAAGACAGCCAGGTGTCTTCAAGACAGCCAGGGGTCTTGAAGACAACCAGGGGTCTTGAAGACAGCCAGTGGTCTTGATGACAGCCAGAGGGCTTGAAGACAGCCATGGGTCTTCAAGACAGCCAGGAGTCTTGAAGACAGCCAGTGGTCTTGAAGACAGCCAGGGGTCTTGATGACAGCCAGGGGTCTTGAAGACAGCCATGGGTCTTGAAGACAGCCAGGGGTCTTGAAGACCGCCAGGAGTCTTGAAGACAGCCAGTGGTCTTGAAGACAGCCAGGGGCCTTGAAGACAGCCAGGGGTCTTGAAGACAGCCAGGGGTCTTGAAGGCAGCCAGGAGTCTTGAAGACAGCCAGTGGTCCTGAAGACAGCCAGGGGTCTTGAAGACAGCCAGGGGTCTTGAAGACAGCCAGGGGTCTTGAAGACAGCCAGGGGTCTTGAAGACAGCCAGGAGTCTTGATGACAGCCAGGGGTCTTGAAGACAGCCAGGGGACTTGAAGACAGCCAGGGGTCTTGATGACAGCCAGGGGTCTTGATGACAGCCAGGGGTCTTGAAGACAGCCAGGGGTCTTGAAGACAGCCAGGGGTCTTGATGACAGCCAGGGGTCTTGAAGACAGCCAGGGGTCTTGATGACAGCCAGGGGTCTTGATGACAGCCATAGGTCTTGAAGACAACCAGGGGTCTTGATGACAGCCAGGGGTCTTGATGACAGCCAGGGGTCTATTGGTAATCCCCTCGTGAAGTAAATATAGAAAGCCTCTTCTGAGCAAAAATAAGGCCCAGTATTCACAGTATTCACCTATTTGTGGTTGTAGGGGTCGAGTCGTAGCTCCTGGTCCCAAGTGTTTGATTTTCTTTGGTTATCTTAGGTTAAATCAACTTAATATTATTTTATATGCCTATAATATCTGCACTTTCTTAAAAGGTGGTCAGTCTTTCTTGGAGAAAATTTTGGACTAATTTTGACCTCTGCAACTCCCAATTTGCGTTTTAGGAAGAAGTTAGAAAAATTTACATTCTGCTCTTCATGCGATAATTTCTGAGTGTCTATTTCGATCATCTTCAACTCTATCATGTAACTTCTGAGGTGCGTCAAGCTTAATGTGCTTCTGGTTTTTTTTAGGATATTGGTCTCTTTGAAAGGTTATCATTAGAATTGAACTGTGTATGTCCCAATTTACATTCTTAATTGAAGAAATTTTGATAAAGAGCATAAGAATGGAGGAACATTGCAGCAGGCCTACTATCCCATACAAGTCGAGTCTTTATCAAAACCACCCTTGTATTTGTTCAGCCTTTTCCCAAAGATACCCAAGAATTTGTTCCCGTACCCCAGACACTAATCACACCCAGCCACTCCCACTCATATATTTGTCCAATCTCTTTTTAAAGCTACCCATGGTCCTAGCCTCGATCACCCTACTCGGAAGATTGTTCCACCATCAACAACTCTGTTTAAAACCAGTGCCTACCTATGTTCTTTCTAAATCTAAATTTATCTAACTGAAATCCCTTATTTATGGTTCTTACTTCATTCGATATCCTCAGTATTTTATTAATATCACCTTTGTTTATGCCCATCATCCACTTACATAATTTAAAGCTATCTCCTTTCATTCTACGTCTCTCAGGAGAGTGAAGATTCAAGATACTAAGTCTGTCTTCATACTGGAAATTCTTTGTACAGTTAATCATCTTTGTCATCCTTCTCTGTACGTTCTCCAACGAATTTATATCAATTCCGTAGTAAAGACACCAAAGCTGAGCATCATAATCTGAGGCCTTACTTGTGATGTATAGATATGTAAAATAACTTTGGGATTCCCGTTGCTGATACTTGATAAAAATCCAAGTAATCTGTTAGCCTTATTGAGGAAACTTAGGCACTGTTGTCTTGGCTTTCAGATTTCTGCTTATGGCGAACACTTAACTGGGAGATAGTTGCAGTAACAGTGGAGAACACTTAACTGGAAGATAGTTGCAGTAACAGTGGAGAACACTTAACTGGGAGATAGTTGCAGTAACAGTGGAGAACACTTAACTGGGAGATAGTTGCAGTAACAGTGGAGAACACTTAACTGGGAGATAGTTGCAGTAACAGTGGAGAACACTTAACTGGGAGATAGTTGCAGTAACAGTGGAGAACACTTAACTGGGAGATAGTTGCAGTAACAGTGGAGAACACTTAACTGGGAGATAGTTGCAGTAACAGTGGAGAACACTTAACTGGGAGATAGTTGCAGTAACAGTGGAGAACACTTAACTGGGAGATAGTTGCAGTAACAGTGGAGAACACTTAACTGGGAGATAGTTGCAGTAACAGTGGAGAACACTTAACTGGGAGATAGTTGCAATAAGAAGACAGTTATTTTAATGATAATGTTTATCTTCAATACTTAATTCTTCACATCTTCACTTCACTGCTTCATTCATCCTTCTTAATTCTTCACATCTTCACTTCATTGCTTCATTCACTCTTCTTAATTCTTCACATCTTCACTTCACCGCTTCATTCATCCTTCTTAATTCTTCACATCTTCACTTCACCGCTTCATTCATCCTTCTTAATTCTTCACATCTTCACTTCATTGCTTCATTCACTCTTCTTAATTCTTCACATCTTCACTTCACTGCTTCATTCATCCTTCTTAATTCTTCACATCTTCACTTCATTGCTTCATTCACTCTTCTTAATTATTCACATCTTCACTTCACCGCTTCATTCATCCTTCTTAATTCTTCACATCTTCACTTCATTGCTTCATTCACTCTTCTTAATTCTTCACATCTTCACTTCACCGCTTCATTCATCCTTCTTAATTCTTCACATCTTCACTTCACTGCTTCATTCATCCTTCTTAATTCTTCACATCTTCACTTCACCGCTTCATTCATCCTTCTTAATTCTTCACATCTTCACTTCACTGCTTCATTCATCCTTCTTAATTCTTCACATCTTCACTTCACTGCTTCATTCATTCTTCTTAATTCTTCACATCTTCACTTCCCTGCTTCATTCATTCTTCTTAATTCTTCACATCTTCACTTCCCTGCTTCATTCATTCTCTTTAATTCTTCACATCTTCACTTCCCTGCTTCATTCATTCTTCTTAATTCTTCACATCTTCACTTCACTGCTTCATTCACTCTTCTCAATTCTTCACATCTTCACTTCACTGCTTCATTCATCCTCATTACTCAACTCTTCACAGTTTCCTGAACTCATCACTGCACCGCCTCATTCATTCTTTTTAACTCCTCACTACACTCCATCATTCTCATTACTCAACTCATCACATCCTCGCAGCATGCCTTCATTTATTTTCACTACTCAACCATATTCATCTTTTCCACTAAATCGTATAAGTCTTGGCATTAACATAATGGGTAAAAGCCTGGTAGGAGGATCGAGCCTCCACCAAACTGTCCTAGATGACACTAGTGTTGTACTTCATGAAACACGTGTGTTTCAACATCACCTCTAACCCAACCATCATTCCAACCTTGTTAAATTTAGGATAATAATATATACACTTTAAGGTGGGGAACATACTTGGCGACATAATATTAATTTCATTCGTGCTGAGACCGATTTACAAACTATTTTATTTGCCCTGTATTTAAGTAATTAAAATGTTTGTTCAGCTACGATATGTTATTTTGCTATCAGGTGTGGTTGCAGTGTAATTGCATCTGCAATTATTACAAATTTTTCAAGATGAATGGAATGTGAGAGAGAATTTACTCTAAAGGTTGCAAAAATAATAGGCTTGTATCGTAGTAAACATCTGGAACTTATTCCCTTGGAACGTCAAGAGCGTTTAGCACGAGCGAAAGTGTGCGAACGTGTTGTACAATTTTCCAGTTTTTGGACCATATTTCGGCATCCGTTGCCTTGGGAAAGATATATCTCACTTAATACGGTAAACACGTCTGGGTCCACAGAGTTTACTATCACTCGTACTTCCATGTTTAGCACTGGTGTTGACTCTGTGTCTGATTTATAAAGCCTTGAATGAATATGACTTCAGCGAGTTGTGTGACAAAAGTGACCAGGTGGTCAGTGTTGACCTTGATAATGAAATCCGTCGTAATGAAATCCCTCATAATGAAATCCCTCATAATGAAATCCCTCATGATGAAATCCCTCATAATGAAATCCCTCATAATGAAATCCCTCATAATGAATATGATAACAGCAAGGGCAGGGAATCTCCTGACATACATGGAGTCGGAGTGAGACCGTGTTATGATGCTCTGAACCTTTTTCATAAGTATGAAACCTCTTTCATTGAAAGTTTAATTGCTAGAAAGTAAGACAACCGATCAATGGTTTTCTTTCACGAAAATATAACCATACCTCCAGTCAAGATGGTATATCAAAAAAACCGCCTGAGGTACCCCACGTTAGAAGAATGTGGGTAAGTTTTCCATAAACCTTTGGTGAACTCTTTAACCTCAACTTCTCACCACGTGATAACCATGAGTTTGTAAAATGTACAAAGTCGTGGGTAGGTAACCTATTCTTAGTTTCTGCGTAAAAATATGAAAGACGATGTTCGAATCCTTAAAGTGTTCCGTGTCCTCGCCCGGCTGGCAAAAAAGATTTATAAAATTGGATGGAGATTTACTGCCGACTGGACCAGTATGGTATACGTGGACGAGACAGAGGACGGCATTATATGTGTGAGTGTCATCGGCTGCGTAAAATCATAGTTTATTGAAAATTCGTAGATTGGATTATACAGTGAGAGAACGCTTTAATTTGAGCACTTTCGTTCGAGGTAGAATACGGCCGACAAAGGATGTACCACGGTTACGGCAAAATAGGTTTGCAGGTTGATAAGAATCGGTTTGCAGTTTATGGAGAATCCCCCAAGTAAGTTAGAGGAACTCTTGGAGAAGTGGCTAGAGTCACCAGAAGAGTGCCCTGACCTAAGTAAAATATGCAAACAATTAAGTGCTATTGAATGGCAACAGAAAGCATTTAAAAATATATTCCGGTGTAAACAGCCAAAGGAATGCCTTGATACAAAATCACTTATATTACAGAATGAAAACCAGGAATTCCCACCTTCTCACCTCCCGATTAGTGAATAAGAAAATAACTATACTCTCATCTTAAGTCGGTATAATTTAGAACATGCAGGCTTTAGACATATTGTAAATACTGAGTACGTGGAGCTTTCTCTTTCCTTGTAAAAACTAAAGCCTCAACCATCCTATGTTTACAGAGTCATCCATTAGGAAAATAATCGATGTGGATGGAGACACATCTGTGGATGGGATGTTCCAACAATCACTCCTCGACCTGAACAACAAGACTTTCAAAAACGGCCCATAATATTGCTAAAACCCTTGGTCCACTACCTGACATCATGCTCCAAATACGTCAAGGCAATGGAATTACGGCATATGCCACGTCGAAGGCAAATACCTCTTAAGTTATACGTCTACCTACTCGCTGGAAACAACGATAGTCTTATAACGATGCTTTTGACCCTTGTTCGTCTAGTAATAAAAATTCATAAACTTGGATGGGGACTAATCGACGGGTGGAGAGACAAGTTGTTAGTCGAAGTGTCGCCGAGCGGCACCATATGCATAACTGTTATCGACAGCGTATGTGATCTGTATGATTCGCATGTCAGTACAGCCAGTTACAACGCTGACCACATGGAGGTCACTATGTACCATTAAAATGAATTACATTTTGGTAAATGCCCGGAGTCGACTGTTAAATAGTTATGTAATCTAATGGACATGGTTATCCGTCACATGTCATATGGCCGATCGATGTTAATCTTAAGGGAATACATCCTAAAGATGAAGCCCCTGCCATCATTAAAGTGGATTAAGCGATATATATAAATATTATACAGTGATCCATTGGCTTTACTGAAACGATACTAATGTGATCAAGTGCAATGTAACGATTATGTTGGTGGGGTGTACCTAGTCTCAACTGAAGATACAGGTGAGGGTGTAGCCGATGACACTTTATCGGAGTACGACTCCACATCGGAGTCCGACTCCTCATTGGAGGCTTACTCATCAGAGTACGACGCCTCATCCGAGGGTGATTATTCAGAGTACGACGCCGTATCAGAGTCTGACTCCTCATTAGAGGTTTACTCATCGGAATACGACGCCTCATTTCAAGCTGATTCCTCGGCGTGAGACGCCTCATCGGTGTCCGACTCCTCATTGGAGGCTTAATCATCGGAATACAATGCCTCGTCAGATGATTCATCAGAATACGACTCCTCATTGGAGAACGAAGCCTCATTGGAGAACGATTCCTCATCGAAAACTGAAGCCTTTTCGGGCTCAAGTTATCGCAATTGATAGATATTGTAAAAAGCACTGCCGTTGAATGGAGTTAAAACGCTAATGAGTGAGGCTTTGCAGGCCATCAATTGCTCTATTCTCAGCCATGTTTCCTCCGGCCGCATTCGGAGGAAATACAGATGCACAGCTACGCTTTGTGCATCTGTGTTGATGCAGAGGCATAATACCCTCGGGCATGAAGTGTACAGACCAGATATTTACTGGGACAACATCTCGCTTTCTTGAGAGCTTTACCAGGACCTTGTTGAAGCTTTACCAGGACCTTGTTGCGAGCTTTACCAGGACCTTATTGAAGCTTTACAGTGAGCAAAACATTGTGAGAATTAAAGCTTCTTCCACAAGGTGTCTTTGTTACCAATAAATTATATATAAAATTAATACTCTAGTGATATCACAATATTTATAATAAAATATCACTTTAAGAAAGAGATGATTGCTAATGTTGTGAATGAAAAGAAGTTGGATGTCGTAGCTCTAAGCGAAACAAAGCTGAAGGGGTAGACGAGTTTCAGTGGGAAGAAATAAATGAGATTAAGTCAGGAGTATTTGAGAGAGTTAGAGCTAAGGAAGCGGTAGTAATATCTGTTGATGGATAAGTTATGGAAGGAGAAGAGGGGATATAAATGTGTAAACTCAAGGATTATGTGGATTAAAATAAGGGCTGGATGCGAAAAGTGGGTCATAATAAGCGTGTATGCACTTGGACAAGAGAGGAATGTAGAGGAGAGAGAGAGGAGAGAGTAAAGTGCAGATAATACCCATAGTCCACCGTTAGTGTTATATTGTCATAAATTTGTGCCCCCCTAAAATTCTAATACTCCAACTACTTTTAATTGTCATTGTTGTACTCAACGACCATTCTACCTCATAGTCTTAATTGTATTAAATATCTACAGAATCTATCTCCTTTTTTACAACTTACCACATCACTGTTCCATCTTATTTTTTTTATAAACTAACCATAACTTGTCTTCAATAATTCTACCTCACTTTAAAAAATACTCAATTGCCTAATTTTATTCTAAATCCCTGTTATTGCCCAATTTTACTTTAAACTATATTGATCAAACTTATTGTAAACTTCTTTTATTGACCATTTTTATTCCATACTTTTCTAACCTAGTATTTTCAACTACAACTTTTATATCATCCTGTCTACCATCTTACTAGCATATTATAACCAAGTCATTGCCATTTTTATTTTTATCAATTCTTTTTTTTATTATTTTGCTACCTTAATTTGTGTATTTTATCCTGTCAATTTAAATCTAATTATACTCTAATTCTTGTAAACAACTTATATAAGACCTTAGTGCAATTACAATTGAGAGTCTTATTCCTTTATTATATTATTAGATTAATCACAGTTTTACTCTAGCTCATTCTAGCTCAATACATAGTCAATACCAAATTCACTATACTAGACCATAGTGCAATTACTAGTGAGAGACTGGTGCTATTTGTAATTTGTATTTTTATATTATTAGACTAAAGTTGTTGTACTATAGCTCTTTCTAGCTCAATACATAGTCAATACCAAATTCACTATATTAGACCATAGTGCAATTACTAGTGAGAGACTGGTGCTACTTTTAATTTGTATTTTTATATTATTAGATTAAATTCAGTTGTACCATAGCTCATTCTACCTCAAGACATAGTCAATACCAAATTCACTATATTAGACCATAGTGCAATTACTAGTGAGAGACTAGTGCTATTTTTAATTTGTACTTTTATATTATTAGATTAAACCTATTGTATTTTAGCTCACTCTAGCTCAAAACATAGACTCCACAAAAGTCATTATTAGACCTTAGTGCAATTACAAGTGAGAGTCTTGTTCTATTTTTAATTTGTATTTTTATATTACTAGTTTATACCTAGTTGTACTTTAGTTCATTCCAGCACAACACACAGACAACATCAACTTCATTATGTGTAGTAGTGACTATACCCTACATGACCAAAATACTCTAGCTATATACTTGTCCAAACTTCCAACCACTACAGATATCAGTAGTAGAACTCAACACACAACTCAGGATATAAATAACCATAATTTTAAACTTAGAAGATGATTGATCACGTTGACCCTGATCTAAACCTCCATAATCTGACACCCAATCAAAACCTATTGGAAAGTAACTGCCTTTATTACACAGCATCACAAGCCACCACTATCCTAAACAATGCTAAAAGTCTATCAGTACTTAACTACAACATCAGGTCCTTAAGCAAACACTATGATGACCTCCTAGCACTCCTTGAATCACTAAAGACACCCTTCTCCTGCATTATTCTTACTGAGACCTGGCTTAAGCAGGACACAATAGATATCTACCCTCTACCAGGATACACAGCAATTCACAACTGCAGAACAAACCAAGTTGGGGGTGGTATTGCAATCTATTACTCTAACCAATTATCTTGTCTTAGCACCACTTGCTTTAGTGATGAATATGGGGAATACATTTTTGCTAATTTTACTGTAAAAAACCTTAAGACGCCTATAACAATCGGTGCCATTTACCGGATACCTCACACAAACATCCCAAATTTCAGTGAGAAATTAAAGTCACTAATAACAAACAGACAAATGAATAAGCACCACCTTCTCTTAGCTGGAGACTTCAACATCAACCTTGGCTTACTAGATGATCAGCCTGTAACTGATTTCATCAACAATATGAACAACACACTTCTCATACCAACAATAACTAAACCAACCAGGCTCACTGAGACAAGTGCAACCATAGTAGACCACATATGGACCAATATACTAGCCCCCCTTAAATCAGGGATAATCACAGATAGCACTACAGACCACTACCCTACCTTCCTCCTGACAAACATTAGTAAACCACCACTTGAATACAACAAAGTCTCATTTAGACTCCATGACGAGGCCTCAGTAAGGAAGTTCACAGCTGACCTAGAGACTGTTGATTGGCCTACAGAATTCTCCAAGGCCAATGGTATTGATGACTGGACAGACATCTTTCTTAACAAATTACTTAGACTATACAACAAACATTGTCCTATAAAAACAAAACAGATCACAAACAAACGGCTTGGTTGCCCATGGCTAACCAGCACCATTCTGAAATCCATTGACAAGAAACACCAATATGAAAAGCAATATAGACAGGGCTTAATACACAAAGATACTCTTAAACACTATTCATCAGCTCTCACCAAAGTAATAAAAAAAAGCCAAACAACTATACTACTCCAGTAGATTCACAGACACTAGAGGAGATATAAAAAAGACCTGGAAAACACTCTCTCAGATTCTAGGGACCCACAAACTGAGAAAAACCAAGAATATTGTCCTAACTAAACCTAATGAAACACCACTACATCCCACTGACACAGCTAACAAGATAAACGACTTCTTCTCAAACATAGGATCTAATCTCGCCAGTAAAATCCCACATACCAATGCCCATGCCGGGGACTACCTAGATGGAAATTTCCCTAATTCCTTCTATCTTGCACCAACTGAGCCCACGGAAGTCATTGAGATCATAAAGTCACTTAAAAATAACTCAGGGAATCTGTCTCATGTCCCACCATTACTGTACAAGCGAGCGGCCCATGTCCTTTCGCATGCTATTTCATTACTTTTTAACAAGTCAATAGAGACTAGCACCTTCCCGAAACTACTCAAGATGGCAAGGGTTACACCAATACATAAAGGTGGTGACCCTACAGACTTAAACAACTATAGGCCAATATCTAACTTACCATTGCTATCCAAAATCTTTGAGAAACTCGTGCACAGGAGACTGTATTCATTTATAACGGCTCAAAACATACTCAACCCCTGCCAGTTTGGATTTAGGAAAAATAAAAGCACTAATGATGCAATCATAAAAATGCTAGATCTGCTTTACACAGCATTGGAAAATAAGGAATATCCACTAGGAATTTTTATTGACCTAAGAAAAGCTTTTGACACAGTAAACCACGAAATCCTACTCCACAAACTTGATCACTACGGTATAAGAGGCCATGCACTTGCTTATTTCAAATCTTACATTACTAATAGGTATCAGTACGTCACCATTAAAGACACAGCATCAGCAACACGCCACTTGATACTGGAGTTCCGCAGGGAAGTGTCCTTGGTCCCCTGCTCTTCCTCATATACATCAATGACCTTCCAAACGTATCCCAACACCTGAAACCCATTCTCTTTGCTGATGACACGACTTATGTCATCTCTCACCCTAATCTTGCCACCCTCAACACCATTGTGAATGAGAAGCTGATTAAAATATCGACTTGGATGACAGCCAATAAACTTACGCTTAACACTGACAAAACCTACTATATTATGTTTGGTAGCAGAGCAGGAGATGCACAAATTAACATTAAGATTGACAACACTCTAATTACCAGAAATAATGGGGGAAAATTCCTAGGCTTATACCTTGACAACAACCTGAATTTCAGCACCCATATCCAGCATATAGCCAAAAAAGTATCCAAAACGGTTGGGATCCTCTCCAAGATACGATACTACGTGCCGCAAAATGCCCTTCTCACACTATACCACTCACTTATTTATCCATACCTCACCTATGCTATTTGTGCTTGGGGATCAACTGCAGCAACACACCTAAAGCCAATAATAACCCAACAAAAAGCTGCAGTAAGAATAATCACTAAATCCCATCCCTGGCAACACACCCCCCCACTCTTCATAGATCTAAACTTGCTCCCAGTTCAGTACATCCACACTTACTACTGTGCAATCTATATCTACAGGGCCTTAAACTCTAATATCAACCTTGATCTAAAACGCTTTCTTGATAGTTGTGACAGAACCCACAGGCATAACACCAGACACAAACATCTCTACGACATTCCCCGTGTCCGTCTAAACCTTTACAAAAATTCAATGTATGTCAAAGGCCCTAAAATCTGGAATACCCTACCTGAGAACTCTAGAACTGCAGACACATTCATCACCTTCAAAACTACCATTAGAAAACATCTTATCTCCCTGATACACCCCGTCAACTAACTACACGAATACCACCTGGTGGTTCACACTTACACTCACTCACTCATTTGACCATAAACGGAAATATTAATCTCAGTCTTAAAATAATGAATCCTGTGATACTCCAATACTGAAACTATGTACTGTGCCAAAACAAAAGCATTCACATTGCTAAACTCACAAACTAGTATTTAGTCACTTAGCCATAATACCAACTTACCTCATAATTTGTAATATTTTACAATTAAGAATAAAACTAAGTATGCCCAAAATGCCTAGCCATGCTAAGCGTTCTAGTGGTACACTCTGTAATCACAATTTTACTACATGTAAACCAAACAATAACCAAATTTCTGTAAACTCAGCATTGTAATCCTTATAGAGAATAAACTTTGAATTTGAATTGAATTGAATTGAGATGTTAAGCGAATGTATAGGAACCTATGAACCAAATGAGAGAGTAACTGTGGAAAGGGACCTAAATGCTAAAGTAGAAGAAACATTTAGAGAGGGTGTGGTAGGTAAGTTTGGGGTGCCACGTATAAATGATAATGGAAGCCCTTTGACTGAACTTCGTATAGAAAGGGGTTTAGTTATAGGTAATATATATTTTAAGAAAAAAGGATAAATAAGTATTGGTAGATAAAAGACTGTTGAATAGACTTCAGGATGCACATGTTTATAGAGAGGCCACAGATATATCAAATCACTTTTTATTTGTAGCTATAGTGAGAGTAAAAGGTAGATGGGATACAAGGAAAACAGAAGCAGCAAGTAAGAGAGGGGTGAAGGTTTATAAACTAAAAGAGGAGGCAGTTATGATAAGATATAAACAACTATTGGAGGATAGATGGGTTAGTGAGAGTATCGGCAATGGGGTCGAAGATGTATGGGGTAGGTTTAAGAATGTAGTGTTAGAGTGTTCAGCAGAAGTTTGTGGTTACAGGAAAGTGGGTGCGGGAGGGAAGAGGAGCGATTGGTGGAATGATGATGTAAAGAGAGTAGTAAGGGAGAAAAAGTTATCATATGAGATGTTTTTACAAAGGAGAAGTGATGCAAGGAGGGAAGAGTATATGGGGAGAAAAAGAGAGGTAAAGAGAGTTGTGAAGCAACATAAAAAGAGAGCAAATAAGAGAGTGGGTGAGATGTTATCAACAAATTTTGTTGAAAATAAGAAAAGGTTTTGGAGTGAGATTAATAAGTTGAGGAAACCTAGGAAACAAATGGATTTGATTGTTAAAAATAGGAGAGGAAAGTTATTAAATGGAGAGTTAGAGATATCGGGAAGATGGAGGGAATATTTTGAGGAATTGTTAAATGTTGATGAAGATAGGGAAGCTGTTATTTCGTGTATAGGGCAAGGAGGAATAACATCTTTTAGGAGTGAGGAAGAACCAGTTGTGAGTATGGGGGAATCAGGTACGTGAGACAGTGGGTAGAATGAAAGGGGGTAAGGCAGCTAGGATTGATGGGATAAGGTGGGGATACAGTTTTGGAGTGGTTGGTGATAATGTTTAATAAATGCATGGAAGAGGGTAAGGTACCTAGGAATTGGCAGAGAGCATGCATAGTTCCTTTGTATAAAGGCAGAGGGGACAAAAGAGAGTGCAAAAATTGTAGGGGAATAAGTCTGTTGAGTATACCTGGTAAAGTGTAGGGTAGAGTCATTATTGAAAGAATTAAAAGTAGGCCGGAGAGTTGGATAGCAGATGAACAAGGAGGCTTTAGGAAAGGTAGGGGGTGTGTGGACCAGGTGTTTACAGTGAAACATATAGATGAACAGTATTTAGATAAGGATAAAGAGGTTTTTGTGGTATTTATGGATTTGAAAAAGGCGTATGACAGGGTGGATAGGGGAGCAATGTGGCAGATGTTGCAAAAGTATGGAATATGAAGTAGGTTACTGAAAGCGGTGATGAGTTTTTACGAAAATAGTGAGGCTCAGGATAGAGTATGCAGGAGAGAGGGATATTACTTCCCAGTAAAAGTATGCCTTAGACAAGGATGTGTGATGTCACCGTGGTTGTTCAGTATATTTATAGAGGGAGTTGTAAGAGAAGTGAATGCGCAGGTGTTGGCAAGACGTGTGGGGTTAAAAGATAAAGATTCTAGCACAAAGGGGAGTTGTCACAGTTGCTCTTTGCTGATGACACTATGCTTTTGGGAGATTCTGAAGAGAAGTTGCAGAGGATGATGGATGAATTTGTTAGGGGATGTAAAAGAAGAAAATTAAAAGTGAATATAGAATAGAGTAAGGTGATGAGGATAAAAAGATTAGGTGATGAAAGACTGGATATCAGATTGGAGGGAGAGAGTATGGAGGAGGTGAATGTATTCAGATATTTAGGAGTGGACGTGTCAGCAAATGGGTCTATGAAGGATGAGGTGAATCATAGAATTGATAAGGGGAAAAGGATGAGTGGTACACTTTGGAGTCTGTGGAGACAAAGAACTTTGTCCGTGGAAGCAAAGAGGGGAATGCATGAGAGTATAGTTATACCAACACTCTTATATGGGTGTGAAGCATGGGTGGTGAATGTTGCAACGAGGAGAAGGCTGGAGGCAGTGGAGATGTCATGTCTGAGGGCAATGTGTGGTGTGAATATAATGCAGAGAATTCGTAGTTTGGAAATTAGGAGGACGTGGGGGAATACCAAAACTATTATCCAGAGGGCTGAGGAAGGGTTGCTGAGGTGGTTCGGACACATAGAGAGAATGGAATGAAACAGAATGACTTCGAGAGTGTATAAATCTGTAGTGGAGGGAAGGCGGGGTAGGGGTCGGCCGATTAAAGGTTGGAGGGAGGGTTTAAAGGTTTTGTGTGCGAGGGGCTTGGACGTCCAGCAAGCATGCGTGAACGTATCTGATAGGAGTGAATGGAGACAAATGGTTTTTAATACTTGACGTGCTGTTGGAGTGTGAGCAAAGTAACATTTATGAAGGGATTCAGGGAAACCAGCAGGCCGGACTTGAGTCCTGGAGATGGGAAGTACAGTGCCTGCACTCTGAAGGAGGGGTGTTAATGTTGCAGTTTTATAACTGTAGTGTAAAGCACACCTCTGGCAAGACAGTGATGGCGTGAATGATGAAAGTTTTTCTTTTTCGGGCCACCCTGCCTTGGTGGGAGACGGCCGATGTGTTAATAATAAAAAAAATCACTATAATATTGCAATGAAATATTATAACATTAATATAGGAATATAAGAATAAAAAAAATTATATTTGGTTATACCAATTATAACTGGTTTAACAATTTTAATATTTTGTAAAATAATAAGATAGTCAATACATAAATTTGTAAATTATTAATATTGTGAATGTAATTATGTAGATTATTATAAATGGCTACAAAATAGAAGAGTTTGATATTACTTTCCACGTGCTGGAGGGAGTGGTGGTGGAGGAGGCTCGAACCTCCGTCTGCTAATCGCGGTCCTGTTTTTGACTAGCCAGGCTGTTGGCGAACGCCTCACAACCAGTGACACTACAAGGGTGTCTGCGTTGGTAAGGATGAATGCATGTATTTAAGAGACCTACCGGGTCAATCGAGCTGGGATCTAATTACCATGTTCTCTCAACATCCTGACACATGCACATAGCAAACTGATGTCAGACACGATGTCTGAAGGAGAAGTGTTGAATCAGTGTTGCCTCTGGCAAGAAAGTGATGGAATGAGCGAGGGGGAAAGTATTTCCTTTTTTTCGGGTCACCCTACCTCAGCCACCCTACCTCGGCCACCCTACCTCGGCCACCCTACCTCGGCCACCCTACCTCGGCCACCCTACCTCGGCCACCCTACCTCGGCCACCCTACCTCGGCCACCCTACCTCTATTCATAAAGTGAACTTATTACCTGCTTGAATTAGACTGACGTTCAATGTTCAACTGGCTCCACTAGCAAAACACGGGGCCAGGAGCTGTGAGTCGATCATTGCAACCACAATAGATGAATGCAATTACACATTAACATTTACTTTCACCTCTGTGATCACTCTTACATCAAAGTTTCGCATCTGTTGTCGTTTTGAGTTCATTAGCCTTTTTACCTGAGATCCTAACAGCAGCCTTTTGCTTGTTCCTTGGTTAGGATTCAACATCATTATTCAATTATTTCCTCCAACTCTTTTCTAATATTTCTTCTAACCATGTTTCCAATGTTCTTTTCCGTAATAGTTTTGAATATAAGATAATATATTTTGTTTTCACATTTAGAGGTGTGCTTTGTGAATATATATATATATATATATATATATATATATATATATATATATATATATATATATATATATATATATATATATATATATATATATATATATGCAATAAGATCACAGTAAACAGGTGATTTCAAAATATGCAAAACAACCACTCTGAAAGAATAGAGAAATTCCAAGCGCTTTCGTGACTACTCACATTATCAAGGAACTATGGAAGTGAAGCATCCAAGGAAGCTATATAAGGGGTCCGGCCAGCACCTCACTATCAGATCCCACAACGGTTAAACACGTGACGCGCGGCGAGCCAACTTGGATAGGTCCTTTGCACAACTCACCCCCAAGCTATTCTACCCAAGAAAATTTAAAAATTATTTGTCCAGTGTATTATTAAATTCTTCCCAAATTCTATTAATTATAAATGGATCTAATTTATATAAACCAAAGGAAATATTCATATTATTGTCAAAACTGCTTTTTATGAAACAAGATTCAATTATATTCCTGTCGTCCATGGACTTGCTTGATACTACTTTCTCAACTTTTTGAAAATCAATTGGATGGTTAAAATCTCTTACATGAATAAATAGAGCATTGGAATCTTGTCCAGTTCTAATGCTATATTTATGTTGTTTTAATCTTAGTTCGAGATTTTTACCAGTTTGACCGTAATAAACTTTATCGCAAATTTTACAAGGAATCTTATAGACACATCCATCAACATTTTGGGGGGAATTCTTTATCAAAAGTTTTTTTACTGTATCAAGATTTTTGAATACAACTTTAATATTAAAAGTCTTAAGAAGAGAAGGCATATCAACCAAGTTTTCATGGTAAGGGAGAACCAACATATTTTTAGTTGAATAAGGCTGGTTGCCCCTTTTTGGATTATAAAAAGTGTTTCTAGCAACTTTAAAAGATTTATCAATTACATTTCTTGGGTATTTTAAATCATTACCTATTTCATAAATTTTGGATATTTCCTCATCTATGAACTCAGGACTACAAATTCGTAAAGCTCTCAAAAACATTGATGAGAAAACAGACAGTTTGACTCTATCTTGATGCGAGGAATAATAGTGGACATAGGAACAGTTATTTGTAGGTTTTCTGTAAATTTTAAATGGTCGACAGGAATATAATTGAATCTTGTTTCATAAAAAGCAGTTTTGAAAATAATATGAATATTTTCTTTGGTTTATATAAATTAGATCCATTTATAATTAATAGAATTTGGGAAGAATTTAATAATACACTGGACAAATAATTTTTAAATTTTCTTGGGTAGAATAGCTTGGGGGTGAGTTGTGCAAAGGGCCTATCCAAGTTGGCTCGCCGCGCGTCACGTGTTTAACCGTTGTGGGATCTGATAGTGAGGTGCTGGCCGGACCCCTTATATAGCTTCCTTGGATGCTTCACTTTCATAGTTCCTTGATAATGTGAGTAGTCACGAAAGCGCTTGGAATTTCTCTATTCTTTCAGAGTGGTTGTTTTGCATGTATATATATATATATATATATATATATATATATATATATATATATATATATATATATATATATATATATATATATATATATATATGCAAAACAATTGCTGACAGGAGATCTTAACAATGCAAGACAAGCCACAGGGGGTGGAAATCTTGAGCTAAAGATTTCCACCCCCTGTGGCTTGTCTTGCTCCCACACACACACACACACACACACACACACACACACACACACACACACACACACACACACACACACACACACATATACATATATATATATATATATATATATATATATATATATATATATATATATATATATATATATATACATATATATATATATATACATATATATATATATATATATATATATATATATATATATATATATATATATATATATACATATATATATATACATATATATATATATATATATATATATATATATATATATATATATATATATATATATATATATATATATATATATATTCACAGAGCACACCTCTAAATGTAGGGAAAGGAAGGCGGGGTAGGGGTCGTCCTCGAAAAGGTTGGAAGGAAGGGGTAAGGGAGGTTTTGTGGGCAAGGGGCTTGGACTTCCAGCAAGCGTGCGTGAGCGTATTCGATAGGGGTGAATGGAGACGAATGGTATTTGGGACCTGACGAGCTGTTGGAGTGTGAGCAGGGTAATATTTAGCGAAGGGATTCAGGGAAACCGGTTATTTTTATAAAGCCGGACTCGAGTCCTGGAAAGGGGAAGTACAATGCCTGCACTCTAAAGGAGGGGTTTGGGATATTGGCAGTTTGGAGGGATATATTGTGTATCTTTATACGTATATGTTTCTAAACTGTTGTGTTCTGAGCACCTCTGCAAAAACAGTGATAATGTGTGAGTGTGGTGAAAGAGTTGAATGATGATGAAAGTATTTCCTTTTTGGGGATTTTCTTTCTTTTTGGGTCACCCTGCCTCGGTGGGAGACGGCCGACTTGTTAATATATGTGTGTGTGTGGTGTGTGTGTGTGTGTGTGTGTGTGTATTTTGTGCGTGTGTGTGTATGACTCTGGAATTTCCTTGTTATTACAAGCTCACTCATGAAGGCATTATCCGAGATAATCCCATAATACGAGCAAAAGAAAAACACGTAATCAAACACTAGAACATATTAAACAACGTTTGCGTCCTGAGACCTTGATCACTTCTAACATACAGAGGTTAACAAGACAGTATATATAGGTGGAGAGTGAGGTGTGAGTGACACATAGTGACCTGAAGAATGACATACTGGGATGAAGTCAGGGAGACAATGAGGTCATATGATTCCTGTGTTGCTTGGTAGGTGCTGAATTACCTGGCTGAGTATCATGTACCATTATATTTTAGACATTTTATAGTTCCCAATGTGTTCTAGTTTTTGCTTACGTGTTTTTTTCTCTAAATCAATATGTCGGTATCTATTACCAAGGTTTTTACCACGAACAAGAGAGTTGACAGTCTTCATACACCGTGCAGACACGCAGACTTGTATGGTGTCTTATCCTAACATTCACCCGAGGTTGTTAAAATCATTCTGTGGCTCATTCTGCACCAGAGTTTTTTCTTCCGGAGAGATGAGAGGGTTTTCAACACACACGCTGATGTACTTTCACTCTTTCTTCTCCTCTGGCGAACACATGAACAACACCTGACACAAGAATGTCAACTTGCCTGAAAAAAGGAAAATACAAAATAACTTACCTGAAAAAAAATACAAAATATTTTTTACTCGAATCTGCTGCTACAATTAGGGAAAAAAATAAGGCTACCAAATCCTATTAATTTATTTCATATTACCATAATATTTTATTTAAGTTAATCATTTTTAAAATTGCGTGCTCGTGAGTGTAATTACCCATTTCCAAATACATATTTCTATTAATCTAATTGCAAATGCCTGTTTGTATTGATCATTTTGTGAATTAGAAGCGTAGCTCAACTCCTAGTCTAAGTCCACAAAATATTATGGGAACGATTTTCAGGTGAAATTTCGAATTTTGAAAAGGTGAGGAGATCTTTCACTGCCATATACTTTCAGTCAAACGTCTTAATTACCGAGAACTTATAAAAATCTCATCCAGTGTATTTCTTAAAGTGTATGTAAGAAGGCACATCATTATCTCCGCTTATAATATTTTGATGTGACTGGTCCCAAACTGTTCAGCTTTGTCATTAGATGTTGTATAGCACTTATGTTAATAAACGCTATACATTTGTAAATAAACGTTTTCTACAATCAGTTTTACACAGCTTCCCAGCAGCTTTAAGTGTGTGCTCTTGTTGGTAATTCCATGATGGGTTCTTTACTTATCTGCTTGCTCGTAGCCCCTCGTGAACTTAAAGATGGCTCGTAGCCCCTCGTTAACTTAAAGATGGCTCGTAGCCCCTCGTGAACTTAAAGATGGCTCGTAGCCCCTCGTTAACTTAAAGATGGCTCGTAGCCCTTCGTGAACTTAAAGATGGCTCGTAGCTCCTCGTTAACTTAAAGATGGCTCGTAGCCCCTCGTGAACTTAAAGATGGCTCGTAGCCCCTCGTTAACTTAAAGATGGCTCGTAGCCCCTCGTGAGCTTAAAGATGGCTCGTAGCCCCTCGTGAACTTAAAGATGGCTCGTAGCCCCTCGTGAACTTAAAGATGGCTCGTAGCCCCTCGTGAACCTAAAGATGGCTCGTAGCCCCTCTGAACTTAAAGATGGCTCGTAGCCCCTCGTGAACCTAAAGATGGCTCGTAGCCCCTCGTGAACTTAAAGATGGCTCGTAGCCCCTCGTAAACCTAAAGATGGCTCGTAGCCCCTCGTGAACTTAAAGATGGCTCGTAGCCCCTCGTTAACTTAAAGATGGCTCGTAGCCCCTCGTGAGCTTAAAGATGGCTCGTAGCCCCTCGTGAACTTAAAGATGGCTCGTAGCCCCTCGTGAACTTAAAGATGGCTCGTAGCCCCTCGTGAACCTAAAGATGGCTCGTAGCCCCTCGTGAATTTAAAGATGGCTCGTAGCCCCTCGTAAACCTAAAGATGGCTCGTAGCCCCTCGTGAACTTAAAGATGGTTACAATAAACTCTCTCCTCCTACTGTCTCCTAACAATAGCAATGGTGTCTTTTTTTTTCTTCACAGCTCAAATTAGTGCTACTATTTCCACGTCTACTACTACTACTACTTCTACTACTACTACTACTACTACTACTACTTCTACTACTACTACTACTACTACTACTACTACTACTACTACTACTACTACTACTACTACTACTACTACTACTACTACCACTTTTTTCTTCACCCCCTTCACGTAATGTCTTCTGGCCTTCTCTACTTTCCTCGCTTCAGTTGTAACTTGACAATGGTCCAGGACAGGTTTTTTTTTATATAAACATATTCCTTAAGTCTGAAATATTATTTGTTACATATCCGAATCTTCTGTTTTGTTTATATGTTAGTTTTTCTTAAATGTGGAATATTTACCACATCTATGTACATCAGCTTGGCTTTAAAGGTCCCCAGTCTGGGTTTAACATATCCAAACAGCGTCTAAAATACTTCAGCTTAGGCATAATATACTCCAGCTTGGTTCTTATATACCTCAGCTTGTGTCTAATATATATCAGCTTGGGTCTAGCATATTCAACTTGTCTAGCAAAATCCAGCTTGGTTTACTATACTGAAGCTTATGTGGTGAAGAGAAAGCTGAGATCAGGTGACATCACGAGTGTTTATATGATTAAAACAAGTGTTGTGTGTGTGTGTGTGTGTGTGTGTCTGTGTCTGTGTGTGTGTGTGTGTCTGTGTGTGTGTGTGTGTGTGTGTGTGTGTGTGTGTGTGTGTGTGTGTGTGTGTGTGTGTGTGTGTGTGTGTGTGTGTGTGTCTGTCTGTCTGTCTGTCTGTCTGTGTGTGTACTCACCTAGTTGTACTCACCTAGTTGAGGTTGCAGGGCCGAGTCCAAGCTCCTGGCCCCGCCTCTTCACTGGTCGCTACTAGGTCACTCTCCCTGAACCGTGAGCTTTATCATACCTCTGCTTAAAGCTATGTATGGATCCTGCCTCCACTACATCGCTTCCCAAACCATTCCACTTCCTGACTACTCTGTGGCTGAAGAAATACTTCCTAACATCCCTGTGATTCATCTGCGTCTTCAACTTCCAACTGTGTCCCCTTGTTGCTGTGTCCCATCTCTGGAACATCCTGTCTTTGTCCACCTTGTCAATTCCTCTTCAGTATTTTGTATGTCGTTATCATGTCCCCCGTATCTCTCCTGTCCTCCAGTGTCGTCACGTTGATTTCCCTTAACCTCTCCTCGTAGGACATACCTCTTAGCTCTGGGACTAGCCTTGTTGCAAACCTTTGCACTTTCTCTAGTTTCTTCACGTGCTTGGCTAGGTGTGGGTTCCAAACTGGTGCCGCATACTCCAATATGGGCCTAACGTACACGGTGTACAGGGTCCTGAATGATTCCTTATTAAGATGTCGGAATGATGTTCTGAGGTTTGCTAGGCGCCCGTATGCTGCAGCAGTTATTTGGTTGATCTGCGCTTCAGGAGATGTGCCTGGTGTTATACTCACCCCAAGATCTTTTTCCTTGAGTGAGGTTTGTAGTCTCTGGCCCCCTAGACTGTACTCCGTCTGCGGTCTTCTTTGCCCTTCCCCAATCTTCATGACTTTGCACTTGGTGGGATTGAACTCCAGGAGCCAATTGCTGGACCAGGTCTGCAGCCTGTCCAGATCCCTTTGTAGTTCTGCCTGGTTTTCGATCGAATGAATTCTTCTCATCAACTTCACGTCATCTGCAAACAGGGACACCTCGGAGTCTATTCCTTCCGTCATGTCGTTCACAAATACCAGAAACAGCACTGGTCCTAGGACTGACCCCTGTGGGACCCCGCTGGTCACAGGTACCCACTCTGACACCTCGCTGCTGTCTTCCTGACAAGTATTCCCTGATCCATTGTAGTGCCTTCCCTGTTATCCCTGTTTGGTCCTCCAGTTTTTGCACTAATCTCTTGTGTGGAACTGTGTCAAACGCCTTCTTGCAGTTCAAGAAAATGTAATCCACCCACCCCTCTCTCTCTCTTGTCTTACTGCTGTCACCATGTCATAGAACTCCAGTAGGTTTGTGACACAGGATTTCCCGTCCCTGAAACCATGTTGGCTCCTGTTGATGAGATCATTCCTTTCTAGGTGTTCCACCACTCTTCTCCTGATAATCTTCTCCATGACTTTGCATACCATACATGTCAGTGACACTGGTCTGTAGTTTAGTGCTTCATGTCTGTCTCCTTTTTTAAAGATTGGGACTACATTTGCTGTCTTCCATGCCTCAGGCAATCTCCCTGTTTCGATAGATGTATTGAATATTGTTGTTAGGGGTTCACATAGCACCTCTGCTCCCTCTCTCAGGACCCATGGAGAGATGTTATCCGGCCCCATTGCCTTTGAGGTATCTAGCGCATTCAGAAGCCTCTTCACTTCTTCCTCGGTTGTGTGTACTGTGTCCAGCACTTGGTGGTGTGCCCCACCTCTCCGTCTTTCTGGAGCCCCTTCTGTCTATTCTGTGAACACTTCTTTGAATCTCTTGTTGAGTTCCTCACATACTTCACGGTCATTTCTTGTTGTCTCCCCTTCATTCCTTAGCCTGATTACCTGGTCCTTGACTGTTGTTTTCCTCCTGATGTGGCTGTATAATAGTTTCGGGTCAGATTTGGCTTTCGCTGTTATGTCGTTTTCATATTGTCGTTGGGCCTCCCTTCTTATCTGTGCATATTCGTTTCTGGCTCTATGACTGCTCTCCTTATTCTCCTGGGTCCTTTGCCTTCTATATTTCTTCCATTCCCTAGCACACTTGGTTTTTGCCTCCCTGCACCTTTAGGTGAACCATGGGCTCATCCTGGGTTGTTCATTATTCCTGTTACCCTTGGATACAAACCTCTCCTCAGCCTCCTTGCACTTTGTTGCTACATATTCCATCATCTCATTAACTGGCTTCCCTGCCAGTTCTCTGTCCCACTGAACCCCGATCAGGAAGTTCCTCATTCCCGTGTAGTCCCCTTTCTTGTAGTTTGGCTTCATTCGTCCTGGCCTTCCTGCTTCCCCCTCCACTTGTAGCTCTGTGTATTCGAATCTTAAAACCACATGATCGCTGGCCCCAAGGGGTCTTTCATATGTGATGTCCTCAATATCTTCACTACTCAAGGTGAATACTAAGTCCAGTCTTGCTGGTTCATCCTCTCCTCTCTCTCTTGTAGTGTCCCTTACGTGTTGGTACATTAAGTTTTCCAGTACCACCTCCATCATCTTAGCCCTCCATGTATCTTGGCCCCCATGTGGCTCCAAGTTCTCCCAATCGATCTCCTTGTGGTTAAAGTCACCCATGATCAGGAGCTTTGCCCTGCATGCATGAGCTCTTCTGGCCACTGCAGCCAGTGTGTCAACCATCACTCTATTGCTCTCGTCACTCTTGCCTTGGCCTCCTGCTGTTCTGTGGTGGGTTATACATCACTGCAATTACCACCTTGGGACCTCCAGAGTGAAGTGTTCCCGCTATGTAATCATTTTCTTCTCCATTGTCTCCTCCAGCTCATCAAAATTCCATTGGTTTTTGATCAGCAGTGCCACTCCTCCACCCTCCCTGTTCCCTCTGTCTTTCCTCAGGATCTGGTATCCCATTGGAAAGATGGCATTTGTTATCATACCTGTAAGCTTGGTTTCTGTGAGAGCTATGATGTCCAGTGATGCCTCTTTGATTCTTTCGTGCCACTCCTCCCACTTATTTGTTATTCCATCAGCGTTTGTGTACCATACCTTCAGTTTCCTTTCCAACACTGTGGTTTGGGGAGCCTGTGAGGGTGGGAGACCTGGTAGCATACTGTGGGATTTATATCTGGGTGTTGGGTGGAAGCTGTGGGTATGGATTGTAGTTTGTGTTGGGATGGTGTGAATGGGTGTGGGGTTCTGAGGATAGTTGTGTGTGTGCTTGCCCTTGCTGCTCTGTTCTGCTCTGACTGACCTCTGCTGGTTCCATCCTTGTCTCCTTTCCTAGCTCCTTTCGCTTTTTTTGTCCTCTCCCTCAGCTGCTGTCGTTCTGTTTGTGTTCTGTCTCTGTCTAGGAACACCCTCTTGTACTTTTCCAAGTATTTCAACTGTGGTTTCTCTTGGAGGATCCTGTTCAGCACTGTTTCTGTCCTGAGAATCAGCTTGATCGGTCGTTTCCTCCCCTTAAAGTATTCCCCTATTCTCTGAAAATTTACAATCTCGTTCATGTCTTCTTCACCTATTTCCGTGATGATTTTCTCAATCTTCTTTCTTTCTTCCTGCCGTCTTTCAGTGTGTGTCCTTCCTTCTCTCTCTCCTGAAGCCCATGGATAAACACTGATTTTGCCCTTTCCTCCTCTCATTGCCTCTCCCTCTGTGACTCTGGATCCTATCTGTATGTGGTCACTTTCTCCCTTGATTTTTCCAGTGACTCTTGGTAGCATGGTTGTGCCTCTGCATTCGACCTATCACCCTCTCTATCTGCACCCAGCTGCGCTCCTCTTTCACTCCTTGGCCCTTCTTGGCAGGCTGATATGACCTTAGCATAATTCATATCTCCTACCTTTCTGTTCAGCCTCTCAGCTTCATATGCTGTGTCTTCTCTGGTCACTGCCCCTGTAACTTGCTTCACCCTGTTTACCTCAACTTCTAGGACCCTTATCCTGGCTACTGCAGTTTCAACTTGTGCCTCCCAATTCTTCGTCTCCTTCTCCAACCTCTTTTCCAATTTCACAGAGAGCTCTTTCTCCATTTTTTCAGAAAGCTCTCCTAATTTTCTCTCCCACTCTTGTTCCATCCTTTTCCACTGCTCTTCCATCCAGTCCTCCCTACCAGAACCATTCTCATCTGATCCCTGCTTCCTGCGAGTCCCCACCATTCTTTTTTTTTTGTGTGTGTGTGTTGCTCGGTGAAGATAAAAAAAAAACCATAAACACTCAAAACTTACCTATGATTTTGGAAAGTAATCTTGGCTTGGTCCGGTGAATGCAGATGTAATAGACCAGGAGGCCAGAAATCATGGTAACTAGAGCGACGGCTATCTCCACAGGTCTCCTGACAATGGGGAACACCGCCAGGAATACGTTCACCATCAAGTACATGATTGGGAATCCCAGCCAAACCTGTACAAACAACATTTTTTAGCTGGACGTATTATACTGTCAGCTGGAGGGACAAATGCTTCACTAAGGAGTTCTATGACTTTTCCACGAGTTAAGGCACATTTTCTTGATAAATTAGACATATACAACACTTGGGTATCTATTGTGGAAACATTTCGCCTCAATAAAGATAACCAAGTGTTGCATATCTGTCTAATTTATCAACATGTTGGTTCACTGAAGCATTTATCTGAACGTTGAATTTGCCGGTTAATAAGAATTGGAATTATCATTGTCTGTATGACCTACTGCGGCTTAATGCTTCTTCGCGAATATAAAAATAATAATTAATAACTCTAAAATTAATGGTTGTTGTTGCAATGACTTGTGAAATCCTAATGACATGATTGTCAACAAGTCAACTTGTAGATCAACATCGTACTAGCTTTAGGACTTGTCTGCCATTGGTTCGACTCTTCTGTTCGGAGAGTTGTTGCAGTGTCTGTGTCTGAAGCGTGAGTAAAACAGTCACACAGCCAACTATGTAAATCATTGTAAAATACTGACTTTATTAGGAAGAAGGATTGTTGTATGTATGTGAACCTACCTTGAAGGGTCTCGGTCTGTCTGGTTCTTTGTACCTGAGCCACAGTAGACCCAGGACGGCGGTGAGACTAATGAGGTTGTTGGAGAAGGAGGTGTAGGCCAGGAGGCCTCCGACGTTGTCAGCCATGAGAGCCACTAGTGGAATGACAGCCTGCAAACAATGCAAAGCATTTCCAGTGATCTGCACTATATAGAAACAGTGCGAACTGCTACAGTTAACTGCTACAGAGATAAGTAAAAATGGCTGCCAGTGAGGGGTTGATTGTTTCATATCACTGATTGTAAGCAAACGCAAATTCTCAACATAGCGCAGGTCTACTGGCAAAGCGGGTATATAATATTCTTGTCTTGTGTGAATGGATTTTTCAGTCTCATTCTGTAACCCTTTCATTCTTTCTTCCTCTCATTCTCTCTGCTTCTCTTAGTCTTTATCTTTCATTTATCTCAGAATGATTTTGACGAAATTATTGCATACACAAATTTTCGCTTGTCTTATATGGCAAGATGAGCGTTGCTATTTAAGCCAAGATCGCAAGTTCTGCCTATTCGGCACGACATATATATATATATATATATATATATATATATATATATATATATATATATATATATATATATATATATATATATATACAAACACACACACATACACACACACACACACACACACACACACACACACACACACACACACACACACACACACACACACACAAGCACACACACGAGAGCATCACTTAGTCACATTTTCATCAGTAAACGTAACTCACTGAAAACATGACTGCGGTGACAGGTGTGGCATTGTCGTCAAGGAGTGCCAGGAACTTGGGAAAGTGGCCCTCACGCGCTCCGGCATACACTGTGCGGGACTGAATCATGAGGCTACCGTTGGTGTTGCCAGCGGTGGAGCAGGCCACGAAGAAGGCTATGATCCAGGCCAGCACTCCCAGCATCCTGTTACCGAACGTCTGAAATCCAACGAGAAACTGATGATGCTGCTGCTGTTGCTACGAGGATACTACTGATGTTTGGATCTGGATGTGTTATGTATAATGGAAGGTCACTGTAGGGGAACTAGATAGCGTATACACAACTTATCTCCCAAACTGGAAATAGAAAACTGATTATCCGTCTTTGGACCATTAAGGTCGTGATCATGACAAGAAGGAACCAAAACATTACGTGGTTTTCAATTTGTGGGTTATGAAAATACTTTACTAATACGAAGCGCTCACGAGCTCTCCTCTGAGGTGCTCACGAGCTCTCCTCTAAGGTGCTCATGGGCTCGCATCAGGTTTGAGTGCAACGATGTAATTTCCTAGCTTGACTGAAAGTCTCGATCGCATTATTATTATCATTCTTTTATGAACTGCTAAACCCGTGTTGGTCAGTTCGAACAAGGAATGGTGAGGCTGGATCCTAAGAGTTCCAGCACTCTTGGATAGTATATATACCATAACACTGGTGGGCAGAGCGTATATACCACAGCCACAACACTGGTGGACACAGCATATATATACTACAGCCACAGCACTGGTGGACAGCATATATACACTACTCACTACAGCCACAACACTGGTGGACACAGCATATATATACTCACTACAGCCACAGCACTGGTGGACACAGCATACATATACTCACTACAGCCACAGCACTGGTGGACACAGCATATATATACTCACTACAGCCACAGCACTGGAGTACACAGCTTATATATACTCACCACAGCCACAACACTGGAGTACACAGCATATATATACACTCACCACAGCCACAACACTGGAGTACACAGCATATATATACTCACCACAGCCACAACACTGGAGTACACAGCATATATATACTCACCACAGCCACAACACTGGTGGACACAGCATATATATACTCACCACATCCACAATACTGGAGTACACAGCATATATATGCTCACTACAGCCACAACACTGGAAGAAACAGCATATATATACTCATCACAGCCACAACACTGGAGTACACAGCATATATATGCTCACCACAGCCACAGCACTGGAGTACACAGCATATATGTACTCACCACAGCCACAGCACTGGAGTTCACAGCATATATATACTCACTACAGCCACTACACTGGAGTACACAGCATATATATACTCACTACAGCCACAACACTGGAGGACACAGCATATATATACTCACCACAGCCACAACACTGGAGGACACAGCATATATATATACTCACCACAGCCACAACACTGGTGGACACAGCATATATATACTCACCACAGCCACAACACTGGAGTACACAGCATATATATACTCACCACAGCCACAACACTGGAGTACACAGCATATATATACTCACCACAGCCACAGCACTGGAAGACACAGCATATATATACTCACCACAGCCACAGCACTGGAAGAGAGGATCTCAGCAGGAGTCAAGACAGCATAGTAAGCAACATTGGTGAGTGTGTATATCACTGTCACTATTCCCATTGAGATAGCGATGGCTCGCGGCATAGTCCTGCAACAAGATGCAATTTACTCTGTTGCATATTCCTGAATGTCTGTGGTATATTGTGTTTGAGTATTGCTTGTTAGCTATTGTATGCAAAGGTGTGTGTGTGTAAGTATTGTGTTACGGGGATACTGTGTGTGTGTGTGTGTGTGTGTGTGTGTGTGTGTGTGTGTGTGTGTGTGTGTGTGTGTGTGTGTGTGTGTGTGTGTGTGTGTGTGTGTGTGTAGGTTATGTGTATTGATGTGTTGTGTGGATGTAATTTATTTAGGATTGTATGTGGACGTACTGTGTCTGAACACATTGTTTATTCTTAAGTCGAGAAACGTAATAAGTCACATTCATAAGTCACAGTGTTAGACCTTTAAGAATTATTATTAATTAATTCTTTCGCAAGTGACTGTATATAAGATTAGTGTCAAAAAAAAAACTTTCGAAGAGAACCTCGTTAAAAAAATATACTAATCTTGTTCCAATATAAAATAAAAGTAATTGTCTCTGTATTTTAATAAACAACGTAAGAGTAACACTCCTAATACCTGCTGCCTCCTTTTCACCTAGCGATAGACACATAAAACGTTGATTTCCGTACGTACGTGTCTGTCGATTTCAGTTCCTCGGCGACGAAGTTGAGACTGTACCTGGAGGTAAAGAAAAAATTGGATTTAGAAGTATAAACGTGGATTTACAGGTACGAAACGTGTGTTTAGAGGTACGAAGCGTGGGCTGAGAGGACGAAACGTGGGATTAGAGGTACGAAACGGGTTTAGAGGTATGAAACGTAGATTTAGAGGTACAAAACATGGGTTTAATAGTACAAAACGTAGGTTTAGAAGTCCCAAACGTAGGTTTAGAAGTTCCAAACATGAGTTTAGATGTACGAAACGTGAATTTAGAGGTACAAAAGGTAGGTTTAGAAGTACAAAACTTAAGTTTAGAGGTACAAGACGGGAGTTCAGAGACACCATCCAGCCTTCAATGACAGGAAAATCTGTTTTAACAAGGACAGAGAAGCAGCACCATTGAGTCACATTTGTCTTGCTATTAGTGGTATTTCTTGAGTTGGTTTATTGGCTTCCAAGCCTATCGTCTACATGAGGCTTCATAAATCCATACACCACCAGTCAAGAATATTGTAATCCCTAAGATACGAATTAAATTATACTCTGTGTATATACAATGAGAAATATATATCTTTAACCGTGTACGTATATCTACGTCAACTATATTTTTTTCATATTTTATTATCGTGGTTAAAAAGGACATGCGACGTAGCTCAATGATACTGTTCTTATATCTGTCAATAGTGGTTTTCTACATCCTCACGTCACTATATCACCCGTCACGATAGTACAGTCATCATCCACCAGTCATCATGGAAAAACAGACACAACTGCAGTACAATGCGATTCTTTATTGACTAGGTTTCGCCCACAAAACAGATCATTTAGGTATTTTATACCATATACTTCCACCTGTCTTCCTCATCCACTCACCATCCATTGTAGGCGAAAAGTGTTGAGTAGAAGGCGGTGGCGAATGAGGCAACATCCCACATAGTTCCTTTCATTGGATCCACATAGTACTCAACATGGCCCCGGGCCAGATGTTGGACCCCAGCTATGATGATGATGAACAGGGCCACCACCTTGTGGGGTACAATAATATGATGTAAGATTATTATATGTGTTGTTGAAACGTTTCGCCCTACGCAGGAGGCTTCATCAGTCAGATACAGAGAAGGATGTATTGTAGATAGCAGATATCCAACCGTTGCACAGGTGTCTTAAGCGTCTTAGTACCATGGCTGACACAGTTATCAATAAAATAGCAATTTGGAGAGGAGACTTTTGGAATGACGTTTCGATCAGTCACGGACCAGTCGTGACTTGAACAAAAAATTATCGATCCAAAACGTAGTTCAGAGTTAAAGTTATGTCAATTTTAGTTATAACATTTTTAAATTTGCATTAAGGGTAGCCTATCATCGCTAAACTGAATTTTGATAAAAAAATATACTTAACTGAAAATTTTACGCAAACCTACGCAATATTAAATTTTCTACAACTTTAGTTAACTGTGTCCCTGGATGAGAGAATCTCCGGATGGGGGGGGGGGTCCTTATAAAGGTCAAATAAGTTGAAGATTAATGACCAAGTTCGGGGTTTATTTTGGAAGAGGAGGGGAAATTAAAGAGTGTAAATACTGACCTTGGTAAGAGCCAGTGTGTCCTGCACTCGCGACCCAAGCTTGACGCCGATGCAGTTAATGTATGCAATTAGACCTGAGGAAAAACAGGAAGGAGAAATTTGTTAAGTGGACACGAAAAAGCTGAAAACGAAGACGACGACGACGCAGAGCAACATCAATAACAATAACAACACCAAAAAGTAAAATATAAACGGAGGAACACTGCAGGTCTGCTGGCTCATAGTAGGCAGGTTCTTCTCTAACCCAAACTTACTAACAGAAATATTTGCCAAAACCGTTTTCAATTCTACCCAAGGAATAAGCTTTGATAACCCTATTAACTCATAAGAAAGAGTTGAAGCACCTGGTCCATCACTAGGGTACTGAAGGAGCTGAAGCACCTGGTCCATCACCAGGGTACTGAAGGAGCTGAAGCACCTGGTCCATCACTAGGATACTAAAGGAGTTGAAGCACCTGGTCCATTACCAGGGTACTGAAGGAGTTGAAGCACCTGGTCCATCACCAGGGTACTGAAGGAGCCGAAGTACCTGGTCCATCACCAGGGTACTGAAGAAGTTGAAGCACCTGGTCCATCACCAAGTTACTGAAGGAGTTGAAGCACCTGGTCCATCACCAGGGTACTGAAGGAGTTGAAGCACCTGGTCCATTGCCAGGGTACTATTGCCCACACTGTCCACAACCCATATAATAAACATACACGTGTCGTCCCACACTCACCCACCCACTGCTCCCACCAATACCCATCTCACCAGACCTGATCTTACAATTCAGTGACCCCATACATAACCTGTTCTTGCAGTTTATAAAAAAAAAAGTAGACCAAGAAGAACAAAAAGAAACCGTTGAAGAGAAGACGATCAACAACAATACTTATCGGATTATTAACCTGGAGGGTTACTAGCCCAGAATAACAAAAGAAGAGCAGTGGCTTGGTTTCATTGGGTATCGTTTGGTTCATTCCAGGACTCCCATTCCACAGGCGCGATCCGCGGGATTTCGCTCTTTCCCTTGAATGCCTTATTAATAATAATAATAATAATAATAATAATAATAATAATAATAATAATAATAATAATAATAATAATAATAATAATAATAAGGGCGAATCACTCGCTACAACACTCACAGAGCAAGGCAGCTGCCAGCAGTCTGACAGCGTAGTAGGGAGGCGAGGAGCAGTCTGGAATAAACACCTGAAGGAGGTAGTTGGCGAAGGTGATGGCGACAATAGCGCGGGCGAAGGGCTTGGCGATGAAAAAGTTGGTCCAGATCACCAGGAAGGCAGGCAGGGGACCGAACGCTTCCAGGATGTACGTGTAGTTTCCTCCGCTTTTGGGAATAGTCGTCCCTGATCAAATAGATTTTTTTTAGTTATTTTTCATTAACACATCGGCTCTCTCCCACCCAGGCAGGGTGACTCGTAAAAGAAGAAACACTTTCATCATCATTCGTCCCATGACTGTCTTGCCAGAGGCGCGCCTACAATACAGTTCAAAAGCTGCAACATGTCTCCGCCCCTCCTTCAGAGCACAGGAAGATTATTCTTATTATTATTGTTATATTGGTATCCCTTCACGAAAGAACTCGAACTAATGGATTCAAACTGGATATGTTTACATTTAGAAAGGATATAGGAAAGTATTGGTTTGGAAATATGGTAGTTGATAAGTAGAACAGTTTGCCTAGTAGGGTTACTGATGCTAAAACCTTGGGTAGCTTCAAATATGAGTGAGAGGGGTTGGATTTAAGCGGGAATTGCATGTAAGTTAACAGGGTTATCAAAGCTTACTTACTCCTTGGGTAGCAAAGGGGTTGAACAAATATTTTTCTTAGTGGGTTTGACCTTGAGAAGAACCTGCTGCCTAATATGGGCTAGTAGGCCTGATGGAGTGTTCCTCCACTTTTATGTTCTTATGAAAGGCAACCAAGAGAGGGTAACGTCAATTTCTTAAATCAAGAGTCCTTTACCAGTAGCATCAAGGAACCCTCTTTAAAGGGAATCAAATCCAGAACATGGAACTATTGTTGTATTGCAAAATCGACTCAGTTAGATGTTGTTCATGATTTAACCGGAGGATACCTACTTGAACACAGCACTGTGAAGGAATGAAGAACGAATATGTTAATGTTGGTAGAATTATTACTGCTGTAAGTTTAAGGCCTATTGACAACACAAGGACTAGTCCTTCAAGGATGCTCTAGACACTAAGAAATTTAAGGCCTACTGACACTACAAGGGTCAAGGTAGTATTCCTTCAAGGATACTCTGAACACTAAGAAATTTAAGGCCTACTGATACAACAAGGGTCATCAAGGTAGTATTCCTTCAAGGATACTCTGAACACTGAGAAAGAGGATTTAAGTACTTAAACCTCATTGTATATAACTTGAGAGATATACATGTGTATACAATATACTGTTGTACAAAAAGTTATTATAACACCTATACATTATGTATGGGTCATTATGGCTGCTATCCCCGTAATTCACTTTTATGAAATATTTATGAATCCCTAAAATAGTGATTAAAGTTACCTCTGAATGGGAAAAATTCATGCCTGTTTAGGTCAAAAAAATCCATGGAACTGTCTTAGCTCAGTCTGGAAGTTACAATCAACACTCAATTCTCGAACGTTTATACTTCACAATCTTTCAACTAGAGTCGGTCGTGCGATATTACTCAAGATACAAAGTCAATAAAGTGGATTTAAGAATTAGTTTACTGTTCACACATTATCTGAGAATAATAAAATTGACTCACCAAGCTCGGCGTAACAGAGAGCTCCCACCGTGGTCACGAGTCCTGTGGCCACCCACACCACCAGTGCCATGCCAACACTGCCTGTGTACTGCACCACCGTCGTGGGCGACACGAAGATGCCAGACCCGATCATGTTGCCCACGATCAAGCCCACACCATTCCTCAGCCCGAGCACCCTCTTCAACTGCACGACGGTGTCCGGGCGCTGACCAGATGCTGTCTTGCTATCTGAAGCTTCACCTGCTGCCCACTCGGCTGATTTGATACCATCCATCTCGGCTCCATTGTTATGACCTGCGGATGATTTCTTCACTGAATTTCCCAAGGAGGCCATCGTTAGAGGAAGTGTCTCTGAGGATGCGTATTTAATTCCTTCCTTCTCTGGCATCGCCTTTCCGGAATTATTGGCGCCCTTAATATTATCTCTTGATTTCGTGGCACCCCTGGTATTTTCTCTGGAGTTTGTGGCGACCGTAGTTATTTCTGCCAAGAATCTGGAACCAAAGACATACTGAACACATTTTCTTGTAAAAATAATCAAGTATATTTATAATGTGAACGTTAAACGTCAGTTTACTTTATAATTAAAAACTTAGTTTAATATTTCTGAAAATTTATAATCGCTACATTAATATATATGGTATTAGTTTGGTATAACAATGGTCAATCAACTTCTCGAATATCAAGACCGCAATTTACCTTGGCAATAACATCAATAATACATTAATCTCTAAAATGAAGATGAGCTCTCAGATGAGTCAGGTGGACGGTAGGAAGCACTGAAAAAATATGACATGAACTAGGCTAGGAAGTTGTGGAAGCAAACACCTTAAGTGGGATTATCATGAAGCCCCATTCGTGGGTTCAAAAGTGTGCATTACAAAAGCTCCATACGCGAGCTCCAGATTTGGTATAGTACCTATGGAACCCACGGTGCATACATACATCACTACGCTGGTATATCTGAGGTAAAGCAACGGGACCAGGGGCATTTTTTTTTTTTTTTTGCTGAGCTACGCACTCCTATTTAACACTTTTCCTGAATATGATCATAAAAATGGTAAATATAGCAAGCTGTGGAAATAAAGTCCATATTGTACACACGCAGGGACAGTAAGCACACAGCGTTACAATGGGTAAGTTGAAGCTGTTATACTCAGTGGAACCTGAGTTTCATGCACCACCAACCTCACCGCCAGAACTGACCTGACTAGGCTCGCCTTCAACTAGAACTGGGGTGATCAGCCGCTTCATCAACATAAATACATACCCCTTGCCAGCGAACGCTTTCCACGAAAATTTCCATCTCGCTAATGAAATAACACGAGCCATATTCTTCACACGAAATGAGGCATTCGTGCCTGTGTACACGTCCCTCTAACTGCCCGTGTCCCTGCCTGTCTATTAATTAAATTAATCGATATATAATATATTTAGGAAAAGTATGTTCGCTGCAACTTATAAAGTCGAGGAACCATATATGGATGAAGATAATACTAATTAAAACCAAGGAAACACGTTCTTGGTTCATCATCTTGTGGCAGGATATTGACTGACCGGGACTTTCCAAAACACAAAGGTATCTTGATGCTGCTAAGGGGCTGCTGATCCAAGGATTTCGAGCTACCTTCCCATTTTTTCCTTGATTTGAACTTGATTGTCTCCTAGTCCACGGGCATATAAATAACAAAATTGGGGATATTTTTCGTAGAAAAGGATAATTTACCATAAATTTTAATGAAACTTCCTCTCTAAATCACATTTCCATGGGATTTTTTTTTTAGCAAAATCCTGATATTTACATGCAATTTAAAATCTTGTTATTTTGCGATACCGAGGCTTGAACAACTCAAAATTATCCCGCAAGTTAGAAGAGGAAACTAAACGATATTTCGGTCTGTTCTTGATCATTTATTAAGCTGCTAATGTGTGGAGAGTGCTCCAGGACGAACTGAAACGTCGTCTGGTTTCCGTTTCTAATTTGTGGGCAAATTGTGGTGGTGTTACAATCTACTCTGAGGAAACAGCGTTGTTACAGTTTACTCAACCTTAGAAAATACTGCTGTTACAACCTACTCATACTTAGAAAACACTGGTATTACAACCTTCTCATACTTGGAACACACTGGTGTTACAATCTACTCACAATTAGAAAACACTGCTGTTACAGCCTACTCATACTAAGTGTGAGTAGGTTGTAACACAGGTGTTACAACCTACTCACACTTAGAAAACATTGGTGTTACAACCTACTCACACTTAGAAAACACTGGTGTTACAACCTACTCACAATTAGAAAACATTGGTGTTACAACCTACTCACGCAGAAAACACTGGTGTTACAACCTACTCACACTTAGAAAACATTGGTGTTACAACTCACACTTAGAAAACACTGGTGTTACAACCTACTCACACTTAGAAAACACTGGTGATACAACCTACTCACACTCAGTAAACACTGGTGTCACAATATACTCCCACAGCACTCAGAATTATCCTGTGGAAAATTGCATTTATCTGAATGTAACTCATAATGTACATACCAGTAAATAACAAAGATAATTATTATTTATCAAAGTTACATAGACAAGTAGGAATTTGGGACACCTAGGTCGCAAAAATGTCCCCCTTCGATACCTACAACTCTCATATCCACAAGTTGCTCTAGACCTATTAATTACAAATGAAATATGTATCACCAGGAATTCTGGTAAATATATAAGTTTGTGGACCGTATATTAAAATTAATAAATGATTATATATACACACATTTACATAACAGAAGGAGAATATATTTTAATATCACTCACCAATTTGACTGGAGTTTAATGTGTATTATGCTCAGAAAACCTCACTCTGACCAAATTTATGAAAATAATACTGGCCAGAATTATAACACAAATCTAGATAGCTTATCTGAGGTTCCTGGAGCTGTCTTGTCCAGTTGGATGTGCAGTCCTGCATAACTTGATATATCAAGTTATGCAGGAATGCACATCCAACAATTTCGGCTCCTATTTGAGAGGTGTCAGCCCAATTTTAACCGCTAGAGCACGAAAATTCTTCCGATTATTCACTAACGCTTGTGTTGTCTCGTTCAAACATGGCGAGTCTTTTCTGCGCAGGCGCAGAATTTCCCATTTTTGTAACATAATTTTTTATTAAATACAGTATGGCCATCTATCTACATATAACTACTGTATTTCTGGAAAATATATACAGTATTTTCCACACATCCCACATAACACTGGCTGCGACTTCTTTATTCCAAAGACATTTAAACAAGAGTCCTCTATAGCGCTCATTTACTTTTACTTTCCTAGGCTATTTTTCCTCACAGTGCTTCGCTAGCCAGTCCTCTTGAACCAAATGAAAACAAATTCTCATTCTTTCAAGGATTCTCGTTCTAAAAAATTATGGACATATATTTAGATGTACTCCCGTTAACTCTTTTAGGGCCTTTGCATTCAGATGCGGCTGAAGGAAAAATAATTACCATGGGCCTTTCGTGTATCCATATGTTCATGCGCTACCGTCCGCAGGATGGACATGGGGTGCACGATAAACTAGCCACTACTGTCCAAAGGATGGACATGAGGTGCACAAATTCTGGTATGGAAATTGCCAAGTATGAAATAAACCACGGTACAGGTGGGGTCTGAACTCGCGGCAAGTGAGTCGTAAAACTAGAAGCCAGCACGTGAGCCTGGTAATAAGTACGACTTTGCCTGTGTCTGTAGGATATCGTGGACCCCAAAGATACATAAGGCACTGTTTATAAGGCTCAGAAGTGTCCGTTGCAGTGGCGCTGGGTTATAACAAGGGTTGGTATTTTTGTACAGAGCTGCATGTTGTGTCTGCTTTATGTCTCTGCCTCAGAAAAAAAAAAAGCTGAATCTTGTAACAGTAACCTGTTTACCCTCAAGTGTTAATCATCGAGGTCACTAAGTCACAGATTCCCCAGAGATTGATCTGTCTCTCTACTCTCTACCTCTTAACTCCTTTCTCTCTCTCTCTCTCTCTCTCTCTCTCTCTCTCTTTCTCTACACAAGAGTTTTTCCAGGGTTAGCTTAAGAGATCCTACCTTTAAATGAAATATACAGATAGGGAACAGGGTGAAGTTGGAGACAGATGGGACCCAGAGATTTCATTTGGTCAACTGACTTTATTTCATCTATGGTATTATACTGTACGAATAAGTTCTAGAATCTAGTCATTTTAGGAATAAATGATCTTAGAAGATTACAGCAAGAATGTAGTTGCTGTTTCCTGCCTGTCTTGTAGTACAGAAGCTGTCTTTTCGCTGTCTGCGAAGTTGAGCTAAGTGTAGTATCTCTCTCTCTCTCTCTCTCTCTCTCTCTCTCTCTCTCTCTCTCTCTCTCTCTCTCTCTCTCTCTCTCTCTCTCCCTCTCATCAAATCATTGAACACATACCAGTAAGTAATCAGTAAGGGACTGAGTGGAATACCAATAAATGTGCTGTGAAAGCTGTTGTGTGGAATGAGACAGTAAGGTGGTGGCTGCAGATACAACCATGTCACAGAAATTTCGGCTCTAAATTCTTCCTATTAGAACCCTCGTGGTTGAAGGTTACAGTATTGAACGGTGCCAGTTCACATTCATTCCGCTGTTTATCCACTGACAATATTTTATTCAAATAAAGTTAATGTGTATATCTCGACCCCAAACTACAGGGGACTGACCTGGGGGAAACAAGGACTTATAAGCCCACCGAACTACCAACATTGCTAATGGAGACCAGCTTCGTTATTACTGCAGTATTATATACATAAGAACATTAAAAAAACAGGAGCACTGTAGCAGGCCTATTAGCCCATGCTGAGCAGGTCCAACTCACTTCCACCCCCAGTGGTAAAACTAAGCGCCAACTGGGGGGTCACCGCCATTATGCAAGCGCTTCAGCAGAAGCAGATCTATTAAGACAAATAGGCCATTAAATAAACAACCAATTAGCGCCATACGTCAACATTGTGAAGCCACAGACTACACCAGAGGTGAAATAATATAATCATAACTAAGCTATAAACCAATAAGGGTCATACGGTCATACAGCGCTGCACCAGAGGTGAGCTCATTCAGTATGTTGGGCAGTCGGTGGTGACACGAAGGTGGTAACAGCGAGTGTTTCTCTGCGGTTAGTAAAAATATCGTATTTTGTTTTTAGCATTCTATTTTTGTTACACGATCATTTAGGTTTAACAGTATCTTTTAGTTACGTGGAACACCAGATGGAGGAGTAAACCTCGATAAATGCTCGCGAATAAACCTATCGAGCAAGGTACTGGTTTTTCACATAAATATAAGAACATAAGAAAAAAGGAACACTGCAACGGGCCTACTGACCCATGCCGAGTAGGTCCATGTCTCCCCCCGGATTAGCCCAATGACCCCCCCCCCCACCCGGATATATATGTATCCTTGACTGTGATAGTTGTTTGTGGTAATTCCTTCGTTTGGGGAGTGAGGGGGGATGTCTCCCGACGCGGATCTTCATCCTGAGATACAAACAACGTCCCTCAGTAGCTTAGCTGCCCGGCTGGTTGGCTAATTGGGTTTTAAGCCTATCGACTCCATGAAGGTCATTAAGGCCGCATGTAACTTGTTCACCACCAGTCAAGGAAATTTTAAGGGATTAAACTAATCTTCCAGTCCGTATACATTGACAGTATACTTTCGTAGTATCTTTAAAAGTAACCTCTGTCACTCCCATACTAGGTATATACCCATGCTAGGGATGCACCCATACTAGAGATGCACCCATGCTAGGAATGCACCCATGCTAGGGATGCACCCATACTAGAGATGCACCCATGCTAGGAATGCACCCATGCTAGGGATGCACCCATGCTAGGTATACTCCCATGCTAGGTATATATCCATGCTAGGAATGCACCCATGCTAAGAATGCACCCATGCTAAGAATGCACCCATGCTAGGGATGCACCCATGCTAGGGATGCACCCATGCTAGGGATGCACCCATGCTAGGTATACTCCCATGCTAGGTATATATCCATGCTAGGAATGCACCCATGCTAAGAATGCACCCATGCTAGGGATGCACCCATGCTAGGGATGCACCCATGCTAGGGATGCACCCATGCTAGGGATGCACCCATGCTAGGTATACTCCCATGCTAGGTATATTTCCATGCTAGGAATGCACCCATGCTAAGAATGCACCCATGCTAAGAATGCACCCATGCTAGGGATGCACCCATGCTAAGTATACTCCCATGCTAGGTATATATCCATGCTAGGAATGCACCCATGCTAAGAATGCACCCATGCTAGGGATGCACCCATGCTAGGGATGCACCCATGCTAGGGATGCACCCATGCTAGGGATGCACCCATGCTAGGTATACTCCCATGCTAGGTATATATCCATGCTAGGAATGCACCCATGCTAGGGATGCACCCATGCTAGAGATGCACCCATGCTAGGGATGCACCCATGCTAGAGATGCACCCATGCTAGGGATGCACCCATGCTAGGGACGCACCCATGCTAGGTATACTCCCATGCTAGGTATATATCCATGCTAGGGATGCACCCATGCTAGGGATGCACCCATGCTAGAGATGCACCCATGCTAAGGACGCACCCATGCTAGGTATACTCCCATGCTAGGTATATATCCATGCTAGGGATGCACCCATGCTAGGGATGCACCCATGCTAGGGATGCACCCATGCTAGGGATGCACCCATGCTAGGTATACTCCCATGCTAGGTATATATCCATGCTAGGAATGCACCCATGCTAGGGATGCACCCATGCTAGGGATGCACCCATGCTAGGTATACTCCCATGCTAGGTTTATATCCATGCTAGGAATGCACCCATGCTAAAAAAGCATCCATGCTAAGAATGCACCCATGCTAGGGATGCACCCATGCTAGGGATGCACCCATGCTAGGGATGCACCCATGCTAGGGATGCACCCATGCTAGGTATACTCCCATGCTAGGTATACTCCCATGCTAGGTATATATCCATGCTAGGAATGCACCCATGCTAAGAATGCACCCATGCTAGGGATGCACCCATGCTAGGGATGCACCCATGCTAGGGATGCACCCATGCTAGGTATACTCCCATGCTAGGTATATATATCCATGCTAGGAATACACCCATGCTAAGAATGCACCCATGCTAGGGATGCACCCATGCTAGGGATGCACCCATGCTAGAGATGCACCCATGCTAGGGATGCACCCATGCTAGAGATGCACCCATGCTAGGGATGCACCCATGCTAGAGATGCACCCATGCTAGAGATGCACCCATGCTAGGGATGCACCCATGCTAGGGATGCACCCATGCTAGGGATGCATCCATGCTAGGTATACTCCCATGCTAGGTATATATCCATGCTAGGAATGCACCCATGCTAAGAATGCACCCATGCTAAGAATGCACCCATGCTAGGGATGCACCCATGCTAGGTATACTCCCATGCTAGGTATATATCCATGCTAGGGATGCACCCATGCTAGGGATGCACCCATGCTAGGGATGCACCCATGCTAGGGACGCACCCATGCTAGGTATACTCCTATGCTAGGTATATATCCATGCTAGGGATGCACCCATGCTAGGGATGCACCCATGCTAGGGATGCACCCATGCTAGGGACGCACCCATGCTAGGTATACTCCCATGCTAGGTATATATCCATGCTAGGGATGCACCCATGCTAGGGATGCACCCATGCTAGGGACGCACCCATGCTAGGTATACTCCCATGCTAGGTATATATCCATGCTAGGAATGCACCCATGCTAGGTATACTCCCATGCTAGGTATATATCCATGCTAGGGATGCACCCATGCTAGGTATACTCCCATGCTAGGGATGCACCCATGCTAGGGATGCACCCATGCTAGGGACGCACCCATGCTAGGTATACACTCATGCTAGGTATACTCCCATGCTAGGTATATATCCATGCTAGGGATGCACCCATGCTAGAGATGCACCCATGCTAGGGATGCACCCATGCTAGGGACGCACCCATGCTAGGTATACACTCATGCTAGATATGTGCATTCGCTGACGTATCTGTGGAGACAAAGAACTTTACCAATGGAGGCAAAAAAAAAGGTAATGTACAACAGTAGTGTAGTAATCTGGTACCAACACTGTTATATGGTGTAGGGCATAGGTTACCAACGTTGTAGCAGGAGGCTGGCAATGTGTGGTATGAATTTTGTGCTGACTATTCGGAGCATGGAAATTAGCAGGTGTTTGGGGTTACCAGAATTGTATAGTTACAGAGAGCTGAGGAGGGATCGTTAAGGTGGTATGGGCATTTTAGAGAGGTTGGAGCACAGCAGGATGGTGGGGGTTGTTCATGGGAAGGTTGGAAGAAGAGAGTAAAGGAGGTTTTAAATGCTAGGTGTTAATACATCCAATAGGCTTTTTGAGAGTATTACATAGATTATTTGCCACCGAAGTTTATCGTACACCCCGTATCCATCTTGTGGGTTGTAGCGCAAGAGCATTTGGATACACAAAGGGCCTAGGAACAAGACCCCACAAGGGTTAGCAGGAGTACATCTGAATTTATAGCTACAGTTCACTATCTGTTACAAGCAAATTCTGGAAATTTGCTTAATCTAGTATCTTATTTAGGGGCGGAGGCAAGTGATATTTTTTTTTTTACGGCTCGACGTGCTGTTGAACTTTTGCAAGGTAATGGGATTCAAGCACTGTACTTCCCGCCTCGAGGTGGGAAGTACAGTGCAGGAAGCAGAGTACAGGCACTGTACTTCCCTCCTGCCGGTGGGAAATACAGTGCCTGCAGTCTGGAGGACGGGAGATGATGTTGCAGTTTGGAGGAGACTGAATTGTCACGTCAACACACTGCTGGCAAAATTGCAATTTAATGAATGACTGTGATGTATCCTCTCTCTGGGTCTCCCTGCCTCGGTGGAAGACTGCCGGTATATATTATATATATTATACATGGTATTATATGAAAAAATACGAGAGTGAAAGAGGAATAGGATATAAAGACGTGTGAAAGCACATAAAAACATTCATGTTTTATTTCCTAATTTCACTGCTGTATTTTTTTTCGTATTTGCAGTCACGCGTTTTATTGTGATTTCTTCCATGATATATATATATATATATATATATATATATATATATATATATATATATATATATATATATATATATATATATATAATATGTCGTGCCGAATAGGCAGAACTTGCGATCTTGGCTTAAACAGCAACGCTCATCTTGCCATATAGGACAAGCGAAAATTTGTGTATGGAATAATTTCGCCAAAATCATTCTGAACCTTACGAAAAAAAATATATTTCAGCGTGTTTGTTTAGTACTAAATTATTGTAAACAAATCTAAAATATATTTAGTTGGGTTAGGATAAAATAAATTGCTCTTGTTATAATAAGGTTAGGTAAGTTTTCTAAGATGCTTTTAGTGCCAAATTATAAATTTTTACATTAACATTAATGAAAAAAAAATATCTTTAAACGTATAGGAAAATTTTTTAGAAAGAACTAATTTTAAATGAGTTCTTGCTAATTGACCAGTTTCACATATTCGGCACGACATATATATATTTATATATATACGTATATAAATAAATCATAGCACGGACGAAAATTTTGGGAAAGAGTAAAACAACAGATAATGGAGTATTCTATATTTCAGCTTCACACAGATTTTGATTCTTGCGAGGCTCGCCTCCCTCCTGCGGACGGCAGCGCCTCAGCATGTGTGGTTATACATAGACCTAATAATTAGGCCCTAAGAATTCTAACAGTATATTTAAAACTGCCCTTTCATCACTTAGAGATTTTTGTCCCTTCATTAGTTATCAGCCATCGTAGATAAATGCTCACATACTTTAATTTTTCAATATTAAGACAATTTAACACATAGGTCAGTGTATTTTCTATCTGTATTTCTCCATAAGGGACAGTCATGCACATTATGTTCTATACAGTAACCATAAGTCAGGTGTTTTATAGTTATAACTATAACCTTTAAGGGGTGGACGGGTAAGCCAGTGGAAGGCCTCGGTCAGAAGATCAAAACCTCCGATGGCGGCTCATGGGACTTAAACCAGCTCCATCATTTCCAGTGCCAGAGTTTAAAGAACATTTCTGTGGACTGGTTACCCCGAGGCAGTATCATCAAGACGCACACTACGAAAACTGTTATGTGATTCTGGTGAGATTCATTATACGAGAGGTGACGAACGTCGCGCTCAATATGTTCATTTATGTTTTTTCCTGTTCCCCGTACCACCTAAGTCACGCTGCTACTAATAATCGTTACCCTACCTCTGCTCATTTCGAAGCCAAATCCAATTTAAGGTGTACTACCATCCCTCAGGATGCGACCCACAACAGTCGACTAACACCCAGGTACCTACTTTCTGCTTGGTGATCGAACCCGATTCAGCAACTGGAGCTAGATAACAGCCTACAGTCAAAATTCATGGCTTCCTCTAAAATCAAGGCAATGGTGAATAATAGTATATACACGCTGAAAAATGACGTTCCGAGAGTACATATCACGTTAACTAGCTTACAGTATAACGCTCCATCGTAAATGTCTGTCATAAAACCAGGAGAGACTGAATGTAAAGATGTTATTAGTACATAGTGTATTCAGGTTCCACCAGTGTCATGAGTTGGGTCATGATGTTATAATGACCGTCTCAAGAATTTTGCACTTGTACACACAGTGGGTTCTACAGAGAATGGAAGTAGGTTCTCAGTTAATAAGGGTTCTCAAATGCAAGATCTCGCATATTCAGTTACTGCAGTGTTCTGTGAGTAGTTGCAGTCTCTCTAAGGAATTTATTATATACCGGATACAACAATAGTAGCTATTTTTTTGCAACAAGGTAATCTTGTTAAGTGATATCCTATTGCGTGCGTTTGCAGAGGTTGAATCATGACTCCTGGCTCCACCTCTAAAGCACTATCTACCTACTTTACTGAATTCGGGTCTTCAGGGTCCGAACAAACTTCTTCTTGAATCTGCTTGTGTTTACTGCCACCAGCTCCTCCTCTACCTATTTCTACATGCCGCATTAAATCAGTTCCTCCTAGCCTCACAGAGACACATTTATGTCTCTAGTTGTCATCTGCGTCTCCTGCCATCTCTACTCTCAACAGCGAAGACTGACTTGTACCAGAGGGCTTTTATCAAACACTTCGTCAACATGCTAAAATACATCCCCAAACTGAAATTTAAGAAATGTAAACGAAAGGAAAGGAAATATCAGGCATAACTCGATAAATATTTCTAAAACTGCTTCTTCAAGTATTAGAGATGAAAAGTATGAAGGAATACATGGGTGACGATCCATAAAGGCTTTGATTGTATTCAAGGACTGGTTACCAAGACATTTGCTATACATGCGGTGGGAGTATTAAGTGAGCATGGATGAAGAGCGGATGCAACGTTTGCAAATCCTCGAGAGCAACACGAGTGAAAGAATTGCCAGAGAAGCGAGAGAGTGACAGATCTGCTAGTGACTCAGTATTCGTCTGATTAACTGACGAAACTCTTCATCTTTTATTTTTGGTGAAGAAAACTCATTTTTATCCCTTCAGCAACGTCCTTCTCACTCGAGCTCCTTTCAGGCCGAGGCAGATGGAGGATAAATATATGTATTCACGGGTGAAACAACACCAAGAGGCAGAAGGAGAAAGAGGGTGGTTCAGGCAGCTGATTAGTCATTCTTCTCCTCTGGGAGTCCATGACACAGCATCTGACACACGGAGGTGAAGCTTCCTGAAACACAAGATCATAACATCACAGAAAACAATATTAAAAGACAGAAGTAATGCTACATCAGCACTACACGTTCACAAATATAAACATTCAATACCTAATCAGTTTAACTTATCAAAATGCGCATGTGGAAAATACTCACTGTTGTTAGTATATGACATGAATAATTCTATTATGGAATGATTTCCTGAGAACAATCGCAGTGTAAGAAAAAAGTCACAGAATATTTTACTTAATTGCATTTTCTAGTACAATGTGTATTAACAGCTCTGTGACTAGGTCACACCAGAATCATAATTACCCATAAAGTCTCTGAACTTGTTGGACTTGTGGGACCGGCGTACACAGAGCACGTAGACTGGGATGCCAGCCAGGAAGATGCCGATGGCTATTCCCAGCTCCATCGGTCTCTCAATCACAGGCAGCACCACCAGGAACACACACACCAGGAAGAATAACACTACCACCCACAGCCACACCTGCACCACAAACCACATTATGACGATGACGTTAAAATCTGTAGTTCTATAATAGTGCTCAGCTCACAACCGGAGTGCTGTGAGCTGAGCATTCTATCCAGATCTCTCAGCAGCATTGTTGTGTCTGGTAAAGTCAAGATATTTAGGGTATGGTTGAGGTATATTTGGTTTACGTACTATGCCAGTGAACCTACTATGCCAGTGATATGTACAGTGGACCAGGGTGAGATGCCCAAGCGGGGGGTGAAACAGACATAGACACACAGTGGAATAGTCTGGAAAGTGAGATAGTGGAGGCAGGTACAATACATAGCTTTAAGAGGTACAATAAGCTCATGGAACAGGGAGAGAGTGGCTCTAGTGGTGACCAGTGAAAAGGCGGAGTCAGGAGCTATGAATCGACCCTTGCAACCACAGTTAGGTGAGTACATATAGGCGAGTACGTACACACACACACACACACACACACACACACACATTTGCCCAGGGTCAGGGTCAGGGCCTGAAATAAGCTGAAGTAGGACAACTTCCATTAGACGGTAAGTTTAAATATCAAAATCTACAATCACCGTGAAACTACAGCATCTGTTCTCGTAGCTTTATCATATTAAAATTCATAGAAAGCGCTAAACCAGTAAGGGTCATAAAACTAGTGGAGAATGGAAAGGTAATTAGGTTCATTTTTACAGGAACCCCTTCGAGGGAGGTTCCTCGATGCCGGTGAGGGGCTCTTGATCTAGGGAATTGGATTTGTTTCAATTCCCTGAATGAAACCTTAAATGCCTTCCATCCCTCCCCATACAGGGGCTGTGTTAGCCCTACGGGGGTGGTAGGCTCTTATTGTAGGCCTGGGGGGAGGGGTTGCTAAGGCGCCGGAGAACCTATCCCTTTCCTTGGATCAAACCTGATTCACCTATTTTCCATGCACTGCATAACCCCTTCGGGCTTAGCGATACTCCATGAGAATATGATATAATGTAACAACACATTTGACTTGAGTTATAAAGATAAAAATACAGTGTCGGCACTCTGGAGGATGAGTAAGGATGCTGCAGCTATGAGAGCTATACCAATCATGAGATCCGATCGCTTGTAGGACAGCTGTCGACTGAATAACAATGAATGAATTTCCTTCTTTGGGTCACCGCACCCTGGTGGCTAGTGACTGATATTGTTAGGGGGGGGGGGGAACAGACAACCCGGCTGTTACTGGTGCTCACCTTGATAGGTCTGTGTCTGTAAGGTTGGGTGTATCTCAGGTACAGGAGCGCTGCGATGGACATCATGACGAAGAGCGACTCAGAGAAGGATACATAGTTGATCAGCACCAGTGTATCCGACGTGAAGAGCATACATAGTGTCAAGAAGCCCTGAGGAAACACTCTTAGTTACTCAAGTGGAAACCCTTGAAAAGCGTTCATAGCAACAACACTGTCACACCTGTGTGTAAAGGCCTGATGACCAAGTCTACAATCTCTCTCAGAAGAGTCGCTAGTCTAACCACTCGGCTAATATCATGAACATTTTTCCCAACCTTCTCCTAGCATGCTTCTTTTGCTTTCACGATAATGTCAAACCTCACTTTGACAGAATTACTTTTATTCCATATGTGCAACAACATGTGAAGAAGTTTCGCCAACCAGTGGCTTTATCAATCCAATACAGAGTTTATTTGAAAGTGTTGAAACAGAAGACGGTATAACGCGAGGTAATCAGTCCCTCAGCTTGGATGGTGTTCAGCGAAAGTCTTGATGAATCGGAAGCATAGGCAGGAAGATTGTAGCTAATGTAGGAGCCAGATGAGATGCAGCAGATTTATCAAAAACAGTGGTTTGAACACGTTTATGTAGGCTGAGGGACTGATTACCTCACCTTTTATTGCTTCCGTTTCACCACCTTCCAGTAACCTCTGTATTGAATTAATAAAACCACCGGTTGGAGAAACTATTACAGAATTAAGGTACCCAGGTGCTGCACATGTTTTATCCACCATCTTGTCGGTATTGTATGTCATTACTGCTATCAATTTTATTTCATTGACCTCCTTGAGGGTCAAACAACGCTGGTTGAGTGGAAAGGGTTGAGACAATCAGTCTTTTAGGGAGAAGGTGGTTGGCAAGATTTTTTTCATAGCAGCAACGTGGTGTGACTAGCGGTGCTTCACAGGAGGGTAGTGGAATCAGTGTCCAGGAACTCTTGTACACACGATTAGTGTGATTCTTCAAGAATATGGTAATAAAATGATAGTATACCAACAGTATGCAAATAGAACATTAACTGCGATTTGTGGTATTTTATTGTGAAGACGTTTGGTCCACCAGGGACTTGATCAGCTAACATGGAAAATAAGAAGACCCCTGCAGTGAAAGTGACTTACCATGAATATGAAAGCAAGCCACTGAGGCGAGTATGTAAGCAAGGCTTCACTGGAACAAAAGACTCGCTAGAAATATTAAAGCAGACACCGCGGTGAAAATCACTCACCAGTACGATAAGAGCGGGCATAGGGGTAAAGGTGTTGACGTTGATGAGTGCCAAGGCCTGGGGCAGGTGGCCCTCTCGTGCTCCCACGAAGAATAGTCTTGAGCAAGCGAAGATGCACCCGTTGAGACTGCCGAAGGTGGAGAGGGCTACGAAGATCGGCATCACGTACTTCAGCGACCCCAGCACATACCCCGCGAAGGACTAAGACACAAGATTATTATCGCTGGTATATTTATGAGAAAAAGATAAAACTGATAGAGCTTCTCCATAATTATAACAAGACCAACAAACGGATAATAAGATACTGACCAGAGCAACAGCGCTGGAAGCCAGGACCTCGTCTGGGTCAAGTACGGCAAAGTAAGCCATGTTGGTCAGGAAGTATACAAGAGTGACGATGGGCATGGAGATGAGAATGGCACGAGGCAGAGTCCTGAAATGACAGAGGATGCCTGAAACCCGCAGGTGCTAACGCTGAAGGATAAACTGAACGTTAGAGAAACGGACATGTCTGAACTACGTATTTTACAGAGAATTCCTGTCAGCCTTAAAATTAAATTTTAATTACTAGACAATGAGACAAATATATTAGCTTACTAGAATGTTAGTTTGTCACATTTGACATTAAAATACTATATCAATCTGGTATATGAATTATTACACTTTGAGATCTTGTGTAACAGTCTGATGCAACATTTGTATCGGGGAATACTGAGGTAGAAGATTTGATTACGACACATGTTGAAATAGACTGATGTACTGTGAACATCAGTGTGAATGTTAATGAAATGGATCATCAGGGTTGCTAGTCACACATTACGCTTACACATAATCTGTCTAATTTGTCCGATTTAGGTCCCTTTTAACTATTTTTGAAGCAGGTGACTGAAGGGATTTTTTGTGTTTCCTGGAGGGGAGTTACAATTTTAAGGCACTTTATTTCCATGGAGTTTCAGTACAAGTCGAGTCGAACACAAGATATATCAGAAACATAGTTTTTGTATTGTCTGTATTGTGCTGCAGCTCTCCAGGAAGAGTCTGATCGCTGGTTTGAGGTTCATTCTGCATATCCTGCATATATAAAATGCACAGTAGCAATTGTGGTTGTGTTGTGTTTAGTAACTTGAAACTTCTAAAAGAGTGTGTGTGTTGTCTGGATCCTGATTGGGTGATTACTATAGCAGGTTATCTCTGTTGGGTAACAATGGGTTTCGTGATTTGCCGCAGCACAAATTTCGTAAGTGGATGTAAGACTAGATTAAGGAGTAGTACAGCATGAGTAATGTTGTTTGAGGAACGTAATGTATTTTTGATAGAATGTCCATCGTGTTGTAATTTGCTGAGATATGTTTTGGACTCGAGTATTGAATTTCAGGTTACAGTCAAGGCGTATCCCCAAGGAATCTCGGGCTGTGTAGATGCAAATTTTCATTTAAAAAGATGCGGGACACATTTTTATAAGTGTGATAGGCTGAGACTGCAGCCTGTGAGCCGCTTCAGACTGTGCTGGTGCGTTGAGCACCAGCACAGCCTTATTAAACAAATAAGGTTATCGATTTCCATGTGATACCTAGACAATGCTTTTGCTGATTAGTTTCAAACTTTCAAAGGTGGTGTAACTTAGTAGAAAGCTTGAATTGGTTTCGGGCTTTAGGCGCCAATTTCCTATTTTTATTTAAATTTAAATATTAGTTTCTACGCGATAATTTTTAGGTACCTTCTCTGGTCAGCTTTAGATATTCAAGAGATATTTAACTTCATTATAAACTTCTGCCGCACTCTGTACTATTCCTTTTGTGTGCATTTAGGTAGAGTGGGCTGGGATTATGGGATACGAGACATACCTTCAGATCATATGCAGCGACCTAGTCTAGTTAATGACTTACTTGAATGGATCTTTCAGTTCCTCCACTACGAAGTTCAGGCAATTCCTGAAAAGTGATATAAATTTAATCATTACAAACAACGTAATATCTATAATGATGAAATTTACGAAACCTCTGAGTGTTTTAGATTTTAAAAGTAAATATTACATATTAATAGTTGATAAAACTGACCAGTAGATGAACGACACACATGTACAATATTTGCTTATCTTCACTGTGAAGGTTTGTCAAGACTGAAGGGCTAAAGACATCCTTGCAAGACTGAGGAACTGACCACTTGAAATTTCTTCAGATCTTCCACCTTCTCCAGTATTATTCCCTGTGTTGAACTGATAAGGTCACTGGTCCGCGGAACGTCTCCACAGTAAAAATACACAAGAGTTGCTAGTGTGCTGCATTCATTTAAAATTAAAGTTCTGCACAACTGGGGAAACTTGAGTATTTTGTGATATCCAGCAAATCGGAGAAGCCACTGGGTAGAAGACTAAATGGCTTACCAGCCAGCGAAGGAGAAGAGTCCCTGGTAGAAAGCTGTGGAGATGGAACTCAGGCTCCAGTTGGTACCCTCGAAGGCTCCCTGGTAGTTCTGGGTGTTGCCTGCAGCCAGCTGCTGGATGCCCGTCCCGATGATCAGCATGAGAGCGCAGATCTTGGCCATGGTGAAAATTCCCTGGACGTTCTTCGCCCACTTGACGTTTGTGCAGTTCACCCACGTCAGGAGACCTGCAAACACGTCGCAGTTAGTGAAGTTTTGCCCGGAAATGCACCTCCTGATAAGTCCTTGCAGAGTTTTGTCTGTAGACTCTCCATCGATAAGGGTCTAGTCATGAGGAAAGTGGTAACATTGAAACATGCTAGGTAGGTATATATATATATATATATATATATATATATATATATATATATATATATATATATATATATATATATATATGTAATGTGTGTGTGTGTGTGTGTGTGTGTGTGTGCGAAAATGGCTTCGAATTTAGGACCTTGTCCCGGGAATCGCACGTATCATACGCGTCTGCCCGCCCAGGGAATATGTTCAGTCTGCCTCTGTCACTGCTTGAGTTTATCTGGAGTTTATCTGGAGAGAGTTCCGGGGGTCAACGCCCCCGCGGCCTTGTCTGTGACCAGGCCTCCTTAGGTCAGTGTCCCAGGATGCGACCCACACCAGTCGACTAACACCCAGGTACCCATTTTACTGATGGGGAACATAGACAACAGGTGGAAAGAAACACGTCCAATGTTTCTACTCTGGCTGGAAATCGAACCCAGGCCCTCACCGTGTGAAGCGAGAGCGTTAACCACCAGGCCACCAGTGAGTGAGTATTCATCCAAAACATTTTGCAATTTTTGTGCTTGTTTATTGATTGTGACTGCAAAATATGCCACCATGGGCCCAAAGAAAGTTCCTAGTGATAGCCCTTTGATAAAGAAATTGAGAAAGACGATAGAATTAAAGAAAGAGATTGTAGAAAAATACGAAAGTGGCGTACATTTAGCCCTTGCCAGGATATATTAGAAGAGAAGAATTTTGAAAGGTTTGAGGCTGACCCTGTCAACCCTATACCTGTTGTGGAATGTATTGTGTCTTTGGGGAAGGCCACGGGGTTGGAGGTGAGTGGAAGAGTCGGTGGAGGACCACAGGGAAGAGCTAACCACTGAAGAGCTGCAAGACCTTCAGCTGGAACAGCAACAGACTGCAGCTGAGGAAACGGCTTCAGAGGAGAAGGAAGAGAGAGCGGGAAGAAGGTGCATGTGTGCTAAGCGGAATGAGTTGCAAACCTTGTTGAAAAATATCACCCTGACCAAGCTGAAACAAGCCATATCTGTAATATGTTCAGTGACAAAACCTTGTCCCACTTCAGGCAAATCTAAGAGACGCCAGAAACAGAGATCTCTGGATAGCTTTTTTTTTGTGCGACAGGGGTCCAGTGACACTCAGACTTGTCCTACTGCCAGTAAAAGACAAAGAAGGGAAGTAACCTTCGAGAGGGAATTGATACCTGAAGTCCTCATGGAGGGGGATTCCCCTTCCAAACAATAACCCCAGTTCCCTCTCCTCTCCTCGCCTTCTTCCATATGCCAACAAGAGTCTTCAATAAAGGTATGTAATGTTTATATTTATTTATATTTATTTATCATTGTTTTCTGTATGTAAAACTGTTATTCTTTAAAAAAAGAATTTTGTGAATATTTTTGGCTATCTGGAACGGATTAATTGTATTTACATTATTTCTTATGGGAAATATTGCTTCGGTTTTCATACTTTACGGATTTAGAACGACATTCAGGAACTGATTAAGTGTGAAATCTGGGGTTCCACTGTGTGTGTGTGTGTGTGTGTGTGTGTGTGTGTGTGTGTGTGTGTGTGTGTGTGTGTGTGTGTGTATGTATGTATGTATGTATGCATGTATGTATGTATGTATGTATGTATGTATGTATATATATATATATATATATATATATATATATATATATATATATATATATATATATATATATATATATATATATATATATAATTGTGTATTACTGCCGTGTTATCTTGGAACTTTCACACACACATGGACGTGCCCAGATGTTTATCTTAGTATCACTGTCAAACGGGTTTAGCGCTTAGTAATGATTGCAATAATAATCACTGACAAGAATTTAATGAATATCGAAGGAGTGAACTTCGTGGAAACATTGATGAGAATGTGAATACGATATAAAGAAACCCTTGATAAGAAAATTACAAAAGCCATGATAAGTACAGTTATAAACCTAGATAAATACAGTTATAAACCTAGATAAATACAGTTATAAACCATGATACAGTTAAAAACCTCGACAAATACGGTTAAAAATGATAAACGTAATAAAAACCGAAGAGATTTATAGATGAAACAATTACAGCAGCAGACTTTTGAATGGATGCATCTTGATGGATCCTCTGGAGTCACGAGGAATCACAGGGTATTGCGGGGAATCACAGGGTATTGCGGGGAATCACAGGGTATTGCGGGGAATCACAGGGTATTGCGGGGAATCAAAGAATCGCAGGAAATAGCATGGAGTCGCAGGGAATCATAAGGAATTAATGTTTATAAAAAATAGCCAACATTTAATCGAATTACCCCGACCCCAAGACCAGCCAACAGTTCCACTACTACTACTACTACAACCACCACCACTACTACTACAACCACCACCACTACTACTACAACCACCACCACTACTACTGCAACCACCACTACTACAACCACCACCACTACTACAACCACCACCACTACTACTACAACCACCACCACCACTACTACTACTACAACCACCACCACTACTACTACAACCACCACCACCACTACTACTACTACAACCACCACCACTACTACTACAACCACCACCACTACTACTACAACCACCACCACTACTACTACAACCACCACCACTACTACTACTACAACCACCACCACTACTACTACAACCACCACCACTACTACTACAACCACCACCACTACTACTACAACCACCACCACTACTACTACTACAACCACCACCACTACTACTACTACTACTACTACAACCACCACCACTACTACTACTACAACCACCACCACTACTACTACTACAACCACCACCACCACTACTACTACAACCACCACCACTACTACTACTACAACCACCACCACTACTACTACAACCACCACCACTACTACTACTACTACTACTACAACCACCACCACTACTACTACTACAACCACCACCACTACTACTACAACCTGTGGCTTAGCGCTTCTTTTTGATTATAATAATAATAATACTACTACAACCACCACCACTACTACTACTACAACCACCACCACTACTACTACAACCACCACTACTACTACTACAACCACCACCACTACTACTACAACCACCACCACTACTACTACAACCACCACCACTACTACTACTACAACCACCATCACTACTACTACAACCACCACTACTACTACTACAACCACCACCACTACTACTACTACAACCACCACCACTACTACTACTACAACCACCACCACTACTACTACCACCACCATTACTACTACCACCACTACTACTACTACCACCACCACCATTACTACTACTACCACTATTACTACTAGTACCATCACTATTACTACTACCACCACCACTACTACTACTACCACCACCAGCACTACTACTACTACCACCACCAGCACTACTACTACTACTACCACCACCAGCACTACTACCACCACCACCAGCACTACTACTACTACCACCACCACCAGCACTACTACTACCACCAGCACTACTACTTCTACTACCACCAGCACTACTACTACTACCACCACCAGCACTACTACTACTACCACCACCACTACCACCACTACTACTACCACCACCACCACTACTATTACTACTATCACCACTATTACTACTACTACTACTACCACCACCACCACCATTACTACTACTACCACCACTATTGCTTCTACTACCACCATTACTACTACTACCATCACTTTTACTACTACTACCACCACTATTACTACTACCACCACTATTGCTACTACTACCACCATTACTACTATTACCACCACTTTTACTACTACTACCACCATTACTACTACTACCACCACTATTGCTACTACCACCATTACTACTACTACCATCACTTTTACTACTACTACCACCACTATTACTACTACCACCACTATTGCTACTACTACTACCACCACTATTGCTACTGCTACTACTACCACCACTATTGCTACTGCTACCACCACTATTGCTACTAATACCACCACTATTGCTACTAATACCACCACTATTACTACTACTGCTACCACTATTACTACTACTACTACCACCACTATTACTACTACTACTACTACCACCACTATTACTACTACTACTACTACCACCACTATTACTACTACTACTACTACCACCACTATTACTACTACTACTACTACCACCACTATTACTACTACTACTACTACCACCACTATTACTACTACTACTACTACCACCACTATTACTACTACTGCTACTACCACCACTATTACTACTACTGCTACTACCACCACTATTACTACTACTACTGCCACCACTATTACTACTACTACTGCCACCACTATTACTACTATTACCACCACTATTACTACTACTACTACCACCACCACTATTACTACTACTACTACCACCACCACTACCACTAATACTACCACTACCACTAATACTACCACCACCACTACCACTAATACTACCACCACCACTACCACTAATACTACCACCACCACTACCACTAATGCTACCACTAGCACTAATACTACCACCATCACTACCACTAATACTACTACCACCATCACTACCACTAATACTACCACCACCACTACTACTAATACTACCACCATCACTACCAATAATACTACCACTACCACTAATACTACCACCACCACTACCACTACCACCACTACCACTAATACTACCACTACCACTAATACTACCACCATCACTACCACTAATACTACCACCACCACCACCACTACTACTACTAATACTACCACCACCACTACCACTAATACTGCCACCACCACTACCACTAATACTGCCACCACCACTACCACTAATACTGCCACCACCACTACTACTAATACTGCCACCACCACTACTACTAATACTACCACCACTACTACTAATACTACCACCATCACTAATACTTCCACTACCACTAATACTACCACCATCATTACCACTAATACTACCATCACTACCACTAATACTACCACCAACACCAATACTACTACCACCAATACCAATACCACTAGTGCTATTACTACACTATCACCACCAACAATACCACCACCACCACTACTACTAATACTACCACCATCACTACTACTAATACTACCACCATCACTACTACTAATACTACCACCATCACTACTAATACTACCACCATCACTACCACTAATACTACCACTACCACTACAACCATCACTACCACTAATACTACCACTACCACTAATACTACCACCACCACTACCGCTAATACTACCACCACCACTACTACTAATACTACCACCAACACTACCACTAATGCTACCACTACCACTAATACTACCACCACCACTACCACTACCACTAATACTACCACTACCACTAATACTACCACCATCACTACCACTAATACTACCACCATCACTACCACTAATACTACCACCACCACCACCACTACCACTAATACTACCACCACCACCACCACTACCACTAATACTACCACCACCACTACTACTAATACTACCACCACCACTACTACTAATACTACCACTACCACTAATACTACAACCATCACTACCACTAATACTACCACTACCACTAATACTACAACCATCACTACCACTAATACTACCACCACCACTACCACTAATACTACCACCACCACTACCACTAATACTACCACCACCACTACCACTAATACTACCACCACCACTACCACTAATACTACCACCACCACTACCACTAATACTACCACCACCACTACCACTAATACTACAACCATCACTACCACTAATACTACCACTACCACTAATACTACAACCATCACTACCACTAATACTACCACCACCACTACCACTAATACTACCACCACCACTACCACTAATACTACCACCACCACTACCACTAATACTACCACCACCACTACCACTAATACTACCACCACCACTACCACTAATACTACCACCACCACTACCACTAATACTACCACCACCACTACCACTAATACTACCACCATCACTACCACTAATACTACCACCATCACTACCACTAATACTACCACCATCACTACCACTAATACTACCACTACCACTAATACTACAACCATCACTACCACTAATACTACCACTACCACTAATACTGCCACCACCACTACCACTAATACTGCCAGTACCACTAATACTACCACTACCACTAATACTAATACTACCACTACCACTAATACTACCACCACCACCACTACCACTAATACTACCACCACCACCACTACTACTAATACTACCACCATCACTACCACTAACACTACCACTACCACTAATACTACCACCATCACTACCACTACCACCACCACCACCACCAATACTACTACCACCAATACCACTACCACCAATACCACTAGTGCTATTACTACACTATCACCACCAACAATACCACCACCACCACTACCACTAATACTACCACCATCACCACCACTAATACTACCACTTATACTACCACCATCACTACCACTAATACTACCATTACCACTAATACTACAACCATCACTACCACTAATACTACCACCATCACTACCACTAATACTACCACTACCACTAATACTACCACCACCACTACCACTAATACTACCACCACCACTACCACTAATACTACCACCACCACTACCACTAATACTACCACCACCACTACTACTAAAACTACCACCATCACTACCATTAATACTACCACCATCACTACCACTAATACTACAACCATAACTACCACTAATACTACCACTAATACTGCCACTACCACTAATACTACCACTACCACTAATACTGCCACCACCACTACCACTAATACTGCCACTACCACTAATACTACCACTACCACTAATACTACCACTACCACTAATACTACCACCACCACTACCACTAATACTACCACCACCACCACTACTACTAATACTACCACCATCACTACCACTAATACTACCACCATCACTACCACTAATACTACCACTACCACTAATACTACCACCATCACTACCACTACCACCACCACCACCAATACTACTACCACCAATACCACTACCACCAATACCACTAGTGCTATTACTACACTATCACCACCAACAATATTCACCACCACTACCACTAATACTACCACCATCACTACCACTAATACTACCACCACCACCACTACTACTAATACTACCACCATCACTACCACTAATACTACCACCATCACTACCACTAATACTACCACCACCACCACCACTACTACTAATACTACCACCATCACTACCACTAATACTACCACCATCACTACCACTAATACTACCACCATCACTACCACTAATACTACCACCATCACTACCACTAATACTACCACCACCACTACCACTACCACCACTACCACTAATACTACCACTACCACTAATACTACCACCATCACTACCACTAATACTACCACCATCACTACCACTAATACTACCACCATCACTACCACTAATACTACCACCACCAATACCACTACCACCACTACCACTAATACTACCACTACCACTAATACTACCACCATCACTACCACTAATACTACCACCACCACTACCACTACCACCACTACCACTAATACTACCACTACCACTAATACTACCACCATCACTACCACTAATACTACCACCATCACTACCACTAATACTACCACCATCACTACCACTAATACTACCACCATCACTACCACTAATACTACCACCATCACTACCACTAATACTACCACCATCACTACCACTAATACCACCACTACCACTAATACTACCACCATCACTACCACTAATACTACCACCATCACTACCACTAATACTACCACCATCACTACCACTAATACCACCACTACCACTAATACTACCACCATCACTACCACTAATACTACCACCACCACTACCACTAATACTACCACCACCACTACCACTAATACTACCACCACCACTACCACTAATACTACCACCACCACTACCACTAATACTACCACCATCACTACCACTAATACTACCACCATCACTACCACTAATACTACCACCAACAATACCACTACCACCACTATAACCACCACTAGGACGATCAAGGTCATCTGTTATCACACAACTAGTGTGAGGGCGGATGTACCAGCATAGTCTGCTTAACCACTCTTATTATTTTATCTAACATAAATACGTGATGCAATAAACCCTTGAATCATTCAGCGCCAGAAATGGAGGATCGATCCTCCGTCAGCTAATTGCGAGACAAACTCTCGCAGAAAGATTCCCAGTTCAGGTTTTTACTACTGAAGGTCAACTACTCAACTTGTTGACCTTGATGAGGACACTAAGAATTTGCAACTCTGTATCAAATATATTTCTTAAGACATTCGACTTTATAAATGCATTGCTTAAACGTCTTAGCCCATAGCTTATCTTTGCGACATTTATAAGCTCTATATAGTGACCTTTATAAGCTATATGAACGATAAAGGTCAGTATATTAGTAGCGTGCGGACTGGGTAAATATGTGATGTCTCCCTGGTACACACTATCACGGGCAGCGGAGACCATTCATGAGGTAAGATAACCTCAGTGTCAAGTCTTCAGCAGGACGTTACGGTATGGGAAGCCACTGTACGGGTGGGGCTTAAACTCTCGGCAAGCGAGTCGTAAAACTCCTGGCCTGGAGTTTTAAGTCTCACTAGCTGTGAGCTCAAGCCCCACCCGTTCCGTGGTTTGTTTGCAATCGTGTCATTACGATTTCATGAGTCATGGTTACGGTACGGGTTCAGCAGCTACGGTAGCATTCAAGGGTTTTCTTTTATCAGGGCTGGAGTTACTCTTACGTGAGTGCTAATATATTGTCGCATACTGGTGTACTAGAAATAATTAGGATATCAGGCAAGTACGTACGTACACACACACACACACACACACACACACACAAAAAAAAAAGAGAGGGTACAGAGACGCAAGGAGGAACGAGAAGCAATGAAAATGAGCAGGACCCAGACACAGGAGGAAGGGCAAACACACCCCACAGAATCTCCCACCAAAAGACTCCACCCGCGACACTCCCAACGCAACTGAGCAACCTATACTACAACCCACTCACTGTTCCCTCTGCCACCAACCCCCATATCACAAACCTCACCCCAACAGCTGTCCCTTATGGGCATTCTGACCCCACCCCCATCAACACAAACCCCACCTACACCACAGCCCCATATAGGCCCCCACAAAGGCTCTCGCTCCCCCAACTCCAATATACTTGCATGACCACAATGATAGAAAAGAAACTAAAGGTTTGGTACACAAACGCGGATGGAATAACGAATAAACATGAGGAGTGGAATGAAAGAATCAGTGAAGAATCCCCAGACATCATAGCAGTCACAGAAACAAAACTCGCTGAGACAATAACAGACACAATCTTCCCAACAGGATATCAGATCCTGAGGAAAGATAGAAGGAGTAGAGGGGGAGGAGGGGTTGCACTGCTCATAAAACACCGATGGGGATTTGAGGAAATGGAAGGCATGGACATGATTGGAGAAAGAGACTACATTGTAGGTACAATTCAGTCCGGAGAACATAAAGTAGTCATTGGAGTGATGTATAACCCACCACAGAACTGCAGGAGGCCAAGAGAGGAGTACGAAGAAAACAACAGGGTGATGGTGGACACACTGGCTGAGGTGGCAAGGAGAGCTCACTCGAGCAGAGCAAAGTTACTGGTAATGGGCGATTTCAACCACGGAGATCGACTGGGAAAACCTGGAGCCACATGGGGGTCCCGAAACATGGAGAGCCAAGATGATGGATGTGGTACTTGAAAACCTCATGCATCAACATGTCAGGGACACAACCAGAGAGAGAGGGGAGGATGAGCCAGCAAGACTGGATCTTGTGTTCACCCTGAGCAGTTCAGACATTGAGGACATCACTTACGAGAGGCCCCTTGGAGCTAACGATCATGTGGTTCTGAGTTTTGACTATATAGTAGAATTACAAGTGGAGAAGGTAACAGGAACTGAAGGGGACAGGCCAAACTATAAAAGGGGGGAGTACACAGGTATGAGAAACTTCCTGCTGGAGGTTCAGTGGGACAGAGAAATGGTAGGAAAATCAGTAAACGAGATGATGGAATATGTGGCAACAAAGTGCAAGGAGGCAGAGGAAAGTTTTGTTCCCAAGGGAAACAGAAATAATAGGAAGACCAAAACGAATCCTTGGTTTACCCGAAGGTGTAGGGAGGCAAAAACTAAGTGCAACAGAGAATGGAAAAGGTACAGGAGGCATAGGACCCAGGAAAACAAGGAGATTAGTAGAAGAGCCAGAAACGAGTATGCACAAATAAGGAGGGAGGCCCAGCGACAGTATGAAAACGACATAGCATCGAAAGTCAAATCTGACCCGAAACTGCTGTATAGCCACATTAGGAGGAAGACAACAGTCAAGGACCAGGTGATAAGGCTGAGGAAAGAAGGTGGAGAACTCACAAGAAACGATCAAGAGGTATGCGAGGAGCTCAACACGAGATTTAAGGAAGTATTTACAGTAGAGACAGGAAGGACTCTGGGGGAACAGACCAGATGGGGACACCAGCAAGGAATACACCAACAAGAGTTGGACGACATACATACAGATGAGGAGGAGGTGAAGAAACTGCTAAGGGACATCGATACCTCAAAGGCAATGGGACCGGACAACATCTCCCCGTGGGTCCTTAGAGAGGGAGCAGATATGTTGTGCGTGCCACTTACCACAATCATCAACACATCCCTGGAAACTGGGCAACTACCTGAGGTATGGAAGACGGCAAATGTAGTTCCCATTTTTAAAAAAGGAGACAGAAAAGAGCCACTAAACTATAGACCTGTGTCATTGACGTGTATAGTATGCAAAATTATGGAGAAGATTATCAGGAGGAGAGTGGTGGAGCACCTGGAACGGAACAGGAGTATAAATGCCAACCAGCACGGATTCACGGAAGGCAAATCCTGTGTCACAAACCTTCTGGAGTTTTATGATAAAATAACAGAAGTAAGACAAGAGAGAGAGGGGTGGGTTGACTGCATCTTCTTGGACTGCAAGAAGGCCTTTGACACAGTTCCTCACAAGAGATTAGTGCAGAAGCTAGAGCATCAGGCGCATATAACAGGAAGGGCACTGCAATGGATCAGAGAATACCTGACAGGGAGGCAACAACGAGTCATGGTACGTAATGATGTATCACAGTGGGCACCTGTGACGAGCGGGGTCCCACAGGGGTCGGTCCTAGGACCAGTGCTATTTTTGGTATATGTGAACGACATGACGGAAGGGTTAGACTCAGAAGTGTCCCTGTTTGCAGATGATGTGAAGTTAATGAGGAGAATTAAATCTGATGAGGACCAGGCAGGACTTCAAAGAGACCTGAACAGACTGGACACCTGGTCCAGCAAATGGCTTCTCGAATTTAATCCTGCCAAATGCAAAGTCATGAAGATAGGGGAAGGGCACAGAAGACCACAGACAGAGTATAGGCTAGGTGGCCAAAGACTGCAAACCTCGCTCAAGGAGAAAGATCTTGGGGTGAGTATAACACCGAGCATGTCTCCGGAAGCACACATCAATCAGATAACTGCTGCAGCATATGGGCGCCTGGCAAACCTGAGAACAGCATTCCGATACCTTAGTAAGGAATCATTCAAGACACTGTACACCGTGTATGTCAGGCCCATACTGGAGTATGCAGCACCTGTTTGGAACCCGCACTTGATAAAGCACGTCAAGAAACTAGAGAAAGTACAAAGGTTTGCAACAAGGTTAGTTCCAGAGCTAAGGGGAATGTCCTATGAAGAAAGATTAAGGGAAATCGGCCTGACGACACTGGAGGACAGGAGGGTCAGGGGAGACATGATAACGACATATAAAATACTGCGTGGAATAGACAAGGTGGACAAAGACAGGATGTTCCAGGGAGGGGACACAGAAACAAGAGGCCACAATTGGAAGTTGAAGACACAAATGAGTCAGAGAGATAGTAGGAAGTATTTCTTCAGTCATAGAGTTGTAAGGCAGTGGAATAGCCTAGAAAATGACGTAGTGGAGGCAGGAACCATACACAGTTTTAAGACGAGGTTTGATAAAGCTCATGGAGCGGGGAGAGAGAGCGCCCAGTAGCAACCGGTGAAGAGGCGGGGCCAGGAGCTAAGACTCGACCCCTGCAACCACAAATAGGTGAGTACACACACAAGGAAGAAAGAAACTTTGAACATTAAATAGTATACAAGAGCAAGAAGAAGCCAAATCCTTTTCTTAAGTTTGTAAAAGTAAACTAAATGGGAAAGGCAAAACGACGGGAATTATTAATATCAACAAAGTTACTGACAAGGAGGAAATGTTATATATTACTGCACCTGGACAAGTAAATAATAATATCAGGTGAGACAGTCGCACTGGCGGCTTAAAAAAAATTGCAGATGAACTGAGTTATTCCCTTTTGGAATAAATAAAATTTCACTTCATAAAGGGAACTGGCAGACAGGTGGAAGACGCCGCACATTGTGTCAACAATGAAAAAAAAATGGCAGCAGGAAAGACCTATAAACTATAGGAGGTTTCATTGACCAAAGTTATAAAAAAAGTATTGAAAAAAGTCATTAGAGAAAAGTGGCCCCTCAAGGGAGGTTCCTTGATGCTGGTCAGGGGCTCTTGATCTAAGGGACTGGATCTGTGCTCCAATTCCCCGAATTAAGTCTGAGTGCCTTCCACCCTCATCCCCCTCCTTCCCGTCCCAGGCTCAGCGTTCCTCAGGATATTAAGAGAAAAGTGGTTAAAATACTTTGTAAACAAACTGTTAACTTGTAAACAGTTCATCTCTCAGTTTGGACATTATATATATCAAGACATTATATATATCAAGACTAAACTTATAACAGAATCGTACGAAATTCTTTAAAGGACAGATTGGACAGATTATGCTGATCTATATTTTAAGTTGGGCTTTTTGGTCGAGTTATCCATGATAGATTAATTTCAAAACTTCCAAAAAGAGAATGAATGTAAGGGATGATTTTCTGTTGACAGTAACAGGCGAACAGTTATCCAAGTAAAACTGTGTGGGTGGGAAGATGTCACAAGTGGGGTACCTCAAGGATCTGTACTTGCCCCAGTTATAATACTTTTGATTTACATAAATATTTTACTAGAGGAATAACTGTATGTTTACAATTATTTATTTATAAACTGAAAAAAAGTGGAGCCGAAGGGATATTAGATAAAAATTTCTTCGCGAAGTGGTAGATCAATGGAATGTAACAAGAGGATGTAGTAAGTGCTCCCTTATTATTTTGTGTTAGTGTCATTATGGATGATCTAAGTCGGACCGAAACGTCGTGAGTTTCTCTCTCCTGTGTGCGGATTGTGTACTCAACTATTGGATTTGAAGAAAAATGTATAATTAATATAATGAAGACTAGACACCACGAGAATAACTCTGCTCTTGTTGATACAAATATGTATATATAATGTATGTATGGGATCTTAATAACAGGCCAGCATCCCTTTCTGCCTGTCTACCCTCTTTTCACTCTGTATGGCCCTTGTAGGTTTAGCGCTTCTTATTGATTATAATAGTAATATCTTTTCCACATCCCTAACTCTCCCTTTATATATCCCATCACCCCTCTCTAATTTCCCTTCCAGCAAATCCACCCCAAATAAATTATCAACATTCTCAATTCCTTTCTTAACCCTCCCATCCATGATCCATCACCTCTCTCCCTTCCTCCACCGATACTCACAGACAACAACTGCGGCTATCAGCCTGACGGGGATATCAGGCAGAACGTCACAGGTCTCGAAGAAGGGCTTGATGATGTAGTTAGCGAAGGTGAGAGCCATCACTGTGTTGCTGGTGGGAAGGATAATCGTCAAAGCCACCCACATGAAGAGGAAGGCTGGAAGCGGCCCAAACGCTTCCAGCACATAGGCGTAGTCTCCCCCGCTCCTGGGAATCATGGTGCCTGCAACACAAGACATTGGGGATGCAATTAAAATAGTAATAATGATGTATACTAGAATAATTAATATAATTGCTATTTGTGGAACCCGTAGCCTCGGAGAAGCGGATAAAAAGACTTCGAGGAAGGATATTTGGATTTCTTCCTGAAGCCATTTGAATATACCAGTTCTGCAATGACACGATTGAAAACAAACCATACCACGGGTGGGTTTTGATCCCGCGGTCCCCTCAAGGAAGGTTCCTTGATGTTGGTGAGGGGCTCTTGATTTAGGGAATTGGATCTGTGCTCCAGTTCCCCGAATTAAGCCTGAATGCCTTCCACATCCCCCCCCCAGGCGCTGTATAATCCTCCGGGTTTAGCGCTTCCCCTTGATTATAATAATAATAAATGATCCCGCGGTCAGAGAGTCTCAAAACTCCAGACCGACGCGTTAGCCACTGGACCAGATAGCTTCAATAAGATTCATCCAACTAGCTATATTTCTACACCATAGGAAGGTTAGCATAGGCACCACTGTGACCACAAATGCAAGTTTTTACAGACGAATCTCCAGCTAGCGTGGCCGTGACTTGAGCTAGAGTTCGTCACGGCCACGCTAGCGGGAGATTCGTCTGTAAAAACTTGCATTTGTGGTCACAGTGGTGCCTATACTAACCTTCCTATGGTGTACAAATATACCTAGTTGGACGAGTCTTATTGAAGCCAGCTGGCCCAGTGGCTAACGCGACGGTCTGAAGTTTTGAGACTCGCTGATCGCGGGTTCAAACCCCACCCGTGGTATGGTTTAATATACCAGTTCCCCTACCATTCCATCTTTTCATTTTTTTTACCAATAGGAATATTTTAGTATCATAAATTTCTTGTTCGCTCTCTATAATTTCCTTTTATTATATTTTTTTTAATGCCACTTTCAAGATTGTTTACCAAGCTGTGGATCAGTGTCGTTATACAGTTAAGTAGCAGTTCAGTCTCTTCTAACTCATCAAATATATCACTAAAATATTATATTAAAAGGTGGCTTCTCAAAAAAAAAAAAAGTTCTGGCTCTTAATAACGACGTGACTACCGTCCACAAGACATGCACTTAACATGTCTGGTACCAACAATTTTTCCCATTTCTGGAGGATGTTTTGATATTTTTGTGTAAGTTTGTGAACACACACACACATACACATACACACATACACAGGGGCCAGGAGCTGAGTCTCGACTCCTGCAACTACAATTAGGTGAGTACACACACACACATTTGTGTGTGTGTGTGTGTGTGTGTGTGTGTGTGTGTGTGTGTGTGTGTGTGTGTACTCACCTATTTGTGGTTGCAGGGGTCGAGTCTTAGCTCCTGGCCCCGCCTCTTCACCGGTTGCTACTGGGCCCTCTCTCTCCCCGCTCCATGAGCTTTATCAAACCTCGTCTTAAAACTGTGTATGGTTCCTACCTCCACTACGTCATTTTCTAGGCTATTCCACTGCCTTACAACTCTATGACTGAAGAAATACTTCCTACTATCTCTCTGACTCATTTGTGTCTTCAACTTCCAATTGTGGCCTCTTGTTTCTGTCCCCTCCCTGGAACATCTTGTCTTTGTCCACCTTGTCTATTCCACGCAGTATTTTATATGTCGTTATCATGTCTCCCCTGACCCTCCTGTCCTCCAGTGTCGTCAGGCCGATTTCCCTTAATCTTTTTTCATAGGACATTCCCCTTAGCTCTGGAACTAACCTTGTCGCAGACCTTTGTACTTTCTCTAGTTTCTTGACGTGCTTTATCAAGTGCGGGTTCCAAACAGGTGCTGCATACTCCAGTATGGGCCTGACATACACGGTGTACAGTGTCTTGAATGATTCCTTACTAAGGTATCGGAATGCTGTTCTCAGGTTTGCCAGGCGCCCATATGCTGCAGCAGTTATCTGATTGATGTGTGCTTCCGGAGACATGCTCGGTGTTATACTCACCCCAAGATCTTTCTCCTTGAGTGAGGTTTGCAGTCTTTGGCCACCTAGCCTATACTCTGTTTGTGGTCTTCTGTGCCCTTCCCCTATCTTCATGACTTTGCATTTGGCAGGATTAAATTCGAGAAGCCATTTGCTGGACCAGGTGTCCAGTCTGTCCAGGTCTCTTTGAAGTCCTGCCTGGTCCTCATCAGATTTAATTCTCCTCATTAACTTCACATCATCTGCAAACAGGGACACTTCTGAGTCTAACCCTTCCGTCATGTCGTTCACATATACCAAAAATAGCACTGGTCCTAGGACCGACCCCTGTGGGACCCCGCTCGTCACAGGTGCCCACTGTGATACATCATTACGTACCATGACTCGTTGTTGCCTCCCTGTCAGGTATTCTCTGATCCATTGCAGTGCCCTTCCTGTTATATGCACCTGATGCTCTAGCTTCTGCACTAATCTCTTGTGAGGAACTGTCAAAGGCCTTCTTGCAGTCCAAGAAGATGCAATCAACCCACCCCTCTCTCGTGTCTTGTGTGTGTGTGTGTGTGTGTGTGTGTGTGTGTGTGTGTGTGTGTGTGTGTTGTGCCGAATAGGTAAAAATTGAGATTTTGGCTTAAACTGCAACGCTCTATATGTCGAATAAGACAAGCGAAAATTTGTGTATGCAATAATTTCGCAAAAATCATTCTGAATCTAACGAAAAAAAATCATTGTGTTTCTTTATTAAATTATTGTAAACTTATCTAAAATATATTTAGTTGGATTAGGCTAAATTAAATTGCGTTTGTTTCAATAAGATTAGGTAAGTTTCCTAAAGTTCTTTTGGTACAAAATTATTAGTTTTTACATTAACATAAATGAAAAAAAATATATCTTTAAACGTTTAAGAGAAAATTTTAGAAACTACTTGATTTTAAATGAGTTTTTACTAATTGACCAATTTTACCTATTCGGCACGATATATATATATATATATATATATATATATATATATATATATATATATATAATGAAAATTATTTTACACAAATCTTACAAATTAAAAGTAATCTCAAGACCTAGTTGAAGATGTGTTCTTGTGTTAGTGTAGAAACACTTCACTGTGGTCTGGCTGTCTGGGGTTGTATTTGATATATGTAAGGTTAGTCTGGGATGTTTTGGGAAGGAATTATTGTGAATGAGTATAGTTTTCTTTGATGTGTTTTTAGGAATATATATATATATATATATATAATATATATATATATATTTAATTTTTTTACTGCATAATAGCCTTGATAATTTGGACTTTTATGGCTTTTATCTCTACTGTTGGTTCTGTATTGCAATGTTGAGTATCACATGTATATTTTAATCTAGTGTAGGAAAACTTAGTTATTTCTGTTTACGGGCTGCGTATTGGGCGTGACATCACACTTGGCGAGAATGGTTCCCTGAAAATGAGTTGCATAATATCTAATATTATCACTCAAACTTACTATTTTCGGCACGAGTTGCTTTACTGTGTGTATCGTGTTATCCTTCAACCTCTGATTTGTGAATGAGAGGCTGTGTATGCCAGACTGTACTCGCCTAGTTGTGATTGCAGGGGTCGATTCATAGCTCCTGGCCCCCACCTCTTCACTGGCCTCTACTGGGTCACACTCCCTGCACCATTAGCTTTATCATACCTCTACTTAAAGCTGTGAATGGTTCCTGCCTTCACTACATCGCTTCCCAAACTATTTCACTTCTGACTACTCTGTGACTGAAGAAATACTTCCTGACATCCCTGTGATTCATCTGTGTCTTCAACTTCCAACTGTGTCCCCCTGTTGCTGTGTCCCATCTCTGGAATATTCTGTCTCTGTCCACCTTGTCAATTCTCTCAGTATTTTATATGTCGTTATCATGTCCCCCCTATCTCTCATGTCCTCCAGTGTCGTCAGGTTGATTCCCCTTAACCTCTTCTCGTAGGACATACCCCTTAGCTCTGGACCATTCTTGTTGCAAACCTTTGCACTTTCTCTAGTTTCTTTACGTGCTTGGCTAGATGTGGGTTCCAAACTGGTGCCGCACACTCCAATATGAACCTAACGTACACGGTGTACAGGGTCCTGAACGATTCCTTATTAAGATGCCGAAATGCTGTTCTTAGGTTTGCTAGGCATCCATATGCTGCAGCAGTTATTTGGTTGATGTGCGCCTGAGGAGATGTGCCTGGTGTTATACGCCCAAGATCTTTTTCCTTGAGTGAGGTTTGTAGTCTCTGGCCCCCTAGACCGTACTCCGTCTGCGGTCTTCATTGCCCTTCCCCAATCTTCATGACTTTGCACTTGATGGGGTTGAACTCCTAGAGCTAATGGCTGTGTATGCGAGGCTGTGTATGCGAGGCTGTGTATGCGAGGCTGTGTATGCGAGGTTGTGTATGCGAGGCTGTGTATGCGAGGCTGTGTATACGAGGCTGTGAACGCGAGGCTGTGAATGCGTGTATATCTATACGTAGTCTGCAATCAACAATTATTTTGGTGTGTCTTGCATCATAGTTCAACATGTAATGTCTTGGAGGTTTCCCGTCATTGAAGATGGAATTTCCCCATAGAATTTTTGTGGAAGACGATGAATGATATTTTTTTCTCTGTGGGGTTTATCATAACCGCCCTTAATGTAGAACTCGAACCCATGGGAAGCCAGTTCTTAAACCAGGACGTCCCGGCTCACCTTGACTTCGTGGGTGAGTGTCCTCACACGTCCTTAACGAGAGGTTGTTTGTCTCACTGTGATGTCAGCTTTTTGTGATGGCAACATTCGGGTCTATTGTTTAGCGCTTAGTTTTGATCGTAATAATCTGTAGCCTTAGTTACAGAAGTGGGTTATCTGGGCCTTCAAACTTTTTTGTGGGTGTTTATGGGTAACGATAGACCCGTAGGGATCACCCAGCGTCTGGGGGAAAATAAGGCAATTGGGATGGATGCTTGGAAAGAGAGAACAGATCCAATTCCTTGGATCAAAATCCATTTACCTTGAGGTGTTTGTCAGGAGATTCTAAGTGCATTTACAGACTTAATTTTTCTTTTATCAAATTTTCACATTTCTCTCTCAAACAGTAAACGTCTCGCACATTTTAATCTTGTGCATTTTATTCTTCCCATATTTTGTAGTTTCCAGACTTCCAGAGCTGTATAATCCCTATGGGTTTAGCGCTTTCCTAAGATTATAATACTACTACTACTAATAATAATGTAGTTGTCAGAGTAATCTTTCATGGAGAACTCTATCAAAAGCTTCTGTGAAATGTGAGCAACCTGCCCATCCGCGTCTTCCTTCTGAAATTTACGTGACTATTGTAGCAACTTAATACTACGTACGACAGGTTTCACAGATATCCTCCCTTTTATGTCTATAAAACTATGCATATACTGTGTGTATGGTAGAAAGAGGTAACTTACCCAGCTCGGCGTAGCAGAGGGCGCCCACCGTGGAGAGCATCCCAGATATTACCCACACCACCAGGGACATGCCCACGCTGCCGCTGAACTGGATGACACCCTTGGGGGAGACGAAGATGCCTGAACCGATGATGATACCCACGATGATGCCCACGCCGTCCATTAGCCCCAGCTCCTTCTTTAACTTGAAATTTTCTTCATCATCTGAATTCTCCAGGGAATTGACTAGGAATTCATGATCAGAGATTTCCACTCTGCGTTCGTGATTTTTGGGTGCTGTTGGACTGATGTTACTGTTTGTCGCCATGCTGATGGAGACGCCACTGCCTTCGACGCAAACGATGCTGAGACTGCCGGGCGTTTGAAGACGCCGTGGTGATCTTGTGTCGTATCTGACAAAACAGTGTATTAAGGTGACCTTGTGTGGCGTCTGGCTCTCACGAGAATCTCCTACATCATGCCGCACGCTTCCTCGCTGTCAAGTTTATTAGTGTCGAGCCAGAAAGGTCACATCACATTCTGGGAATCTCTAAGAATCACACTGAAACTCCTATACTAGTTTGCTCTTGCCTCTACGTACAAATTGTAAATAAATACTTTGCCATTTGAATTTATAGCATCTATAAATATATGTTCCTCGTGCCAACCTATTGTTTACATGCACTGAGTGTTGCACCAGCCACGGTGCAAATGAAAAATAGTCTATGAGCACTCAAAAGCACTTAATTACTACTGGCAAATACTTACAACACCCAGACAGGACCGTCACTCATACTGCTACAATGATAATGTTGTTGGTTGCCAGAATCGTATAATCGGACTGTATTTGTCGCTGGCACTATGCTAAGGCCAGACACGTGGATTGTGGTCGCTGGATGATGTCAGTAATTATGCCTAAATGTCAGTGCAAGAACACATACTGTAAAATAGGATAGTATCCACACAGTGGTAAGTATACACTGGTTTAGTGAGACACTTTGCTTCCAAACTCTATTCCTGTGTTCACTTTTCTTTGTAGAAGATTAATTGTCGCACTTAACGAGTTTTCATTTGTCTTTGAACGATATTTTAAATATACGCCTATCCTAAGTGTGTTTATTTATAATGCTGGTAAAAGCTTGAAGTTCCTCCAGTTACTGTTTCTCCCAGCAGATGATCAGGTATGCTGGAGACTGGGAAACAGTGGCTGTGTGAGAGGAGATCCACGAAGAATTTAGTCGACTATTTTAAGTCACTTTCTGGGAGACAAAAAATAGCAACAGCCAAGTAGAAATAAGAAGCGTTTGGCTTTCATGGGTTAATCTGGGTTATCCCAAAAATAATTTTCACGAGAGTAAAGTTCGCAGGCCAGGGTTTGCTGTTACTGTCACAACCACACATGCAACTGTCACCACCACCACCAGTACAGTTCGTTCTGTATCTAAACTTGACCTTGCTTTGAAATTCTGTTCTTACCCCCTCACCTTCACAACACTAGAGCAACACACCTGTCACCCCACACTCTCCCACCTTTACCCCAACTAGATCATCACACCCGTCACCCACACTCTCCGACATTCACCCCAACTAGATCACACACGCCACCCAACATTCCCACATTCTTCCACACCCACCCCGCTAGATCACACTCGTCACCCCCCACGCTCCCACATCCACCACATTAGATCATACCCGTCACCCTATTCTCCCACCTCCACCCCCATTAGATCATCACACTCGTCACCCCACATTTTCCCGCCTCCACGCCACAGATCCCCCACACCCCAAACACTCCAACCTTCAAGCCCTACAATACCCCATTCCTCCATATACCTCCAGCTCTCCAACCCCACTGAAGTAAATCATTTTGCCTGACTTTTCAGGATTTATCCTAGGTAATTTACACATGTTACTATTCATAATAATTGTACTTATATGAACCTGTATCTAAATAAACTTATACTTCCCAGATTCCCTTCTCTGTATGGAAGAGGTTCTTCTGAGAGGTTCTCCTGGGAGATGATAATTCCCAGGAGTAATAGTAACTGCAACTCTGCTGAAAGGTAACCTATAAAGCTGCCGTAGCTGATGAACCTTTAATGGAATACTTAACGATATCCTCATTACCCTACTGAAGTCTGCCAGCACATCCTGACACATTTCAACACTTGGCATTGTGTGATGCAACTTGACGGAGAAATATAGGTGTGTTTCGTTCCCAGTTTCCCCAGGCGCTGAATGACCCCCTACGGGTTTAGGGTTCCCTCCCCCCATGAATGTAGTAATAATAGTAATGTTCCCACGGTGTAACTATCAAATAGAATAGTTTAGCAGAACATTGCTGATTGTATTCAATTTTGGTAAATAAAGAAACTTCTCCAACTCGACTTCACCAATAATGAAATATTTATACATTCCCACCCCATCCACTCTCTCACCCCATCCACTCTCTCACCCCATCCACTCTCTCACCCCATCCACTCTCTCACCCCATCCACTCTCTCACCCCATCCACTCTCTCACCCCATCCACTCTCTCACCCCATCCACTCTCTCACCCCATCCACTCTCTCACCCCATCCACTCTCTCACCCCATCCACTCTCTCACCCCCTCCACTCTCTCACCCCATCCACTCTCTCACCCCATCCACTCTCTCACCCCATCCACTCTCTCACCCCATCCACTCTCTCACCCCATCCACTCTCTCACCCCATCCACTCTCTCACCCCATCCACTCTCTCACCCCATCCACTCTCTCACCCCATCCACTCTCTCACCCCATCCACTCTCTCACCCCATCCACTCTCTCACCCCATCCACTCGCTCCATCCCCTTACCCCATTCCCTCTATCACCCCATGAGCTCCATGTCTCCCTGCGCCACAACACCCTACACACGTACATGCACCCCATCCCCACACACACGCACGAAGAACGGGAAGAGATGTCAGAATGGGCGAGTGTGACGAGTGGTGTTTCACAAGGACTGACATGACAGAAGGAATAGTGTCCGAGGTACCCCTGTTCGCAGATGTGAAACTAATGAGAAGAATACAAACAGTTGGGGACCAAGAAAAACTACAAGTGGATCTAGACAGGCTGCAGGTCTGGTCGGACAAATGGCCATTAGAATTCAAACTCGGCAAGTGCAAAGTTATGAACATTAGGGACGAAAAATTAAGACACCAAACGGAGTACAGGATCGGGGGGGGGGGCAAAGGCCGGAAACCTCACTCAGGGTCTTGGAGTGAGCATTCTACAAAACATATCTCCTCAGGCGCACATTAACCAAATTACTGCTTCAGCAAATGCCCTTCCGACAAATCTTAAGATTAATTTTCAGGTATCTCAAGGAGGAGACATTCCCGACACTGTATATGGTGTACGTCAGGCCCATATTGGAATATGCAGCACCAGTATGGCACCCACGCCTGATCAAGCATGTCACAAAACTGGAGGAACTGCAGAGGTTTGCAACGAGACTAGTCCCAGAGCCAAGGGGTATGAGCTATGAAGAGAACTTAAGGGAACTAAACCTAACAGATGAAAGAAATCCTAGGGGAGATATTGTAACGACGTAGAAAATACTGAGAGAAACTGATAGGGTGGACAGGGACAGATTATTGGATATTAGAAATTATTTCATCAGCCTTTTGTAGTCAGGAAATGGAAAGACCTGAACAGTGGGGTGTTAGAGGCACGATCCATACATAGCTTTAAGAAGAGGTACGATAAGGCTCTCGAAGCCAGGAGTGAACCCAGAAACAGCCAGCAAAGAGGTGGGCCCGGGAGCCGAGACTCGACCCACTGCATCCACACATAGGAGAGTGTACACACACTCGGAGGAGGACCAGGCAGAACTACAAAGGGATCTGGATAGGCTGCAGACCTGGTCCAGACACTGGATCCTGGAGTTCAGTCCCACCAAGTGCAAAGTAAGTAAGTTTATTCAGGTATACACAAATACAGTTACATAGAATTATCATACATATCAGCATATGTGTAGAGAACCTAGGATAACCCAAAAAAGTCAGACAGAGTGACTTATTTCCATTGAAGGTTGAGGAAGGGCAAAGAAGACCGCAGGCAGAAGGGGGGGGGGGACAGAGACTACAAACCTCACTCAAGAAAAAGGATCTTGGGGTGAGTATAACACCGGGTACATCTCTTGAGGCGCACATCAACCAAATAACTGTTGCAGCATACGGATGCCTAGCAAACCTAAGAACAGCATTCCGACATCTCAATAAGGAATCGTTCAGGGCCCTGTACACCGTGTACGTTAGGCCTATATTGGAGTATGCAGCACCAGTTTGGAACCCTCACCTAGCCAAGCTTGTAAGGAAATTAGATAAAGTGCAAAGGTTTGCAACAAGACTAGTCCTGGAGCTAAGGGGCATGTCCTAGGAGGAGAGGTTAAGGAAAATCGCCTTGACGGCACTGGTGGACAGGAGAGATAGGGGGAATATGATAACATAAAATACTGAGAGGCATCGACAAGGTAGACAGACAGGATGTTTCAGAGGCAGGACACAGCAACAAGGGGTCACAGTTGGAAGCTGAAAACTCTGATGAATCACAGGGATGTTAGGAAGTATTTCTTCAGAGTTGTCAGGAAGTAGAATAGTCTGGGTAGTGATGTAGTGGAGGCAGGATCCACACATAGCTTTAAGGAGAGGTATTATAAAGCTCATGAAGCAGGGAGAGTGTGACCTAGAAGCGACCAGTGAAGAGGCGGGACCAGGAGCTATGAATTGACCCCTGCAACTACAAATAGTTGAACACTGTCCAGCTATCCAAACACGACCTTGCTCTGACAGTGTTTACTGACTCCAACCCCCTAACCCCACCCCCTTCCCACTCCACTTACCCCTCAGGCCCCGGAATCCCCTGCCACACTCTCCCCCTCCTTGTAATCCCCCAACTGCACAGGACAGCCACTGTTACTGAGATATATAAATAACCTACCAGAATAGATCGAGTGTTGTGTTTCTGCTGTTGAACATTTTATGAGAGTGATAAGACCAAAAGAGGACAGATTATCTCCAGGAAGGTCTGAAGAAGAAGAATAACACATGTGCAACACTTGGGAATCTTTATTTAAGAAACGTTTCGCCACACAGTGGCTTTATCAGTCCAGTACGAAGAACGGTGTGACGAAACGTTTCCTAAATGCAGATTCCCAAATGTTGCAGAAGTGTCTCATTCTTCAACTTGTCGATTTTCTTAACCATTTATCACACAAGGTTTCAAGAGACTGCACATGTGATCCATCAAGTGGCTGCTAGAGTTCAACCCTTGCAAAAGCGAGGCCATACAGATTAGAAAATGAGAGGGGCGAGAAGCTGCGAATATTGGGAAAGAGATGTCTGGCCATCGTATTACAGAATGGATATAAATGCACTGGAAAACGTACAAAGGAGGATGACAAAATTGATCCCATGTATCAGAAATCTTCCCTATGGGGACTGTATAGCCCTTGTGGCTTAGCGCTTCTTTTTGATTATAATAATAATAATAATAATTCCCTATGGGGATAGACTGAGGGCCCTGAATCTGCACTCTAGAAAGGCGTAGAATTAGGGATGATATGATCGAGGTGTATAAATGGAAAACAGGAATAAATAAAGGGGATGTAAATAGCATGCTGAAAATTTCCAGCCAAGACAGGACTCGCAGCAATGGTTTCAAGTTGGAAAAATTCAGATTCAGGAAGGATATAGAAAAGCACTGGTTTGGTAATAGAGTTGTGGATGAGTGGAACAAGCTCCCGAGTACAGTTATAGAGGCTAAAACGTTGTGTAGTTTTAAAAATAAGTTAGATAAATACATGAGTGGGTGTGGCTGGGTGTGAATTGGACCTGACTAGCTTGTGCTACTAGGTCTGATGCCTTGCTCCTTCCTTAAGTGGAAGTGACCAGACTAGGTGAGTCATTGGGCTAATCCCGGGGGGAAGGCATGGACCTGCTTAGCATGGGTCAGTAGGCCTGTTGCAGTGTTCCTTCTTTCTTATGTTCTTATGAGGATCTAGAGGCCAACATCACCAGCATGGATTCTCAACCCAATCAAGAACGTGTGAAAACTCTTGTTGCGTATTTATTTATTTTTTTTTTTTTTTTGCTATCTTAAACTATTTACGGAGCTAAGAGTAATACTTCGTAAGGCTGACCGGGTTTAACCTGATGACCTTGGCAGAGTGGAGGACTAGGCTAGACCTGACAACGACGTACAAAATTTCAGGATGAAATATATCAGACTGAAATTATTTGAAAGGAGAGGCCCAGGATGGAGGAATCAGAGGCGGAAGCTGAACACTCAGACGAGCCAGAGAGACGCGAAAAGTACTTTCTTTTTTTAGTCTTATATACGTGGAGTATACCTGGAGAGGGTTTCAGGGGTCAACGCCCCCGTGGGCCGGTCTGTGACTAGGTCTTACGGTGGATCAGACCCTGATCAACCGCACGTAAACCGACGTACGAGCCACAGCTCGGCTGATCAGGTACTGACTGTAGGTGCCTGTCCAGAGCCTTCTTGAAGGCAGCCAGGGGTCTATTGGTAATCCTCCTTATTTGTGCTGGGAGTCAGTTGAACAATATTGGACTCCTGGCACTTATTGTGTTGTCTCTTATCGTGCTAGTTGCGCCCCTGTTTTTCATTGGGGAGATGTTACATCGCCTGCCGAGTCTTTTGTTTTTGTAGGGAGTGATTTTCGTGTGCAAATTTGGTACTAATCCCTCTAGGCTTTTCCATGTGTAATCATGTATTTCTCCCGCCTGCGTTCCAGGGAGAGATGCATGATTATATACACTTAGAAAATCCTAGAAACTAGAGGATCAGGCGCGTATAACAGGAAGGGCATTGCAATGGATCAGAGAATACCTGACAGGGAGGCAACAACGAGTCATGGTACGGGATGAGGTATCACAGTGGGCGCCTGTGGCGAGCGGGGTCCCACAGGGGTCGATCTTAGGACTAGTGCTATTTCTGGTATATGTGAATGACATGATGGAAGGGTTAGACTCAGAGGTGTCCCTGTTCGCAGATGTGAAGTTAATGAGGAGAATTAAATCAGATGAGGATCAGGCAAGACTTCAAAGAGACCTGGACACGTGGTCCAGCAACTGGCTTCTTGAATTCAACCCTGCCAAATGCGAAGTCATGAAGATCGGAGAAGGGCAAAGAAGACCGCAGACAGTATAGACTAGGTGGCCAAGGACTGCAAACCTCGCTCAAGGAGAAAGATCTTGGGGTGACCATAACACCGAGCATGTCTCCGGAGGCACACATCAACCAGATAGCTGCTGCAGCATACGGGCGCCTGGCAAACCTGAGAATAGCGTTCCGATACCTTAGTAAGGAATCGTTCAAGACACTATGCACCGTGTACGTCAGGCCCATACTGGAGTATGCAGCACCAGTTTGGAACCCACACCTGGTCAAGCACGTCAAGAAATTAGAGAAAGTGCATAGGTTTGCAACAAGGCTAGTTCCGGAGCTCAGGGGTACGTCCTATGAAGAAAGGTTGAGAGAAATCGGACTGACGACATTGGAGGGTAGGAGGGTCAGGGGAGACATGATAACGACGTACAAAATACTGCGTGGAATAGATAAGGTAGACAGACAGGTTGTTCCAGAGATGGGACACAGAAACAAGGGGTAACAATTGGAAGCTGAAGACTCAGACGAGTCAGAGGGATGTTAGGAAGTATTTCTTCAGTCAGAGTCGTCAGGAAGTGGAATAGCCTAGCAAGTGATGTAGTGGAGGCAGGAACCATACATAGTTTTAAGACGAGGTATGACAAAGCTCTGGAAGCAGAAAGAGGACCTAGTAACGATCAGTGAAGAGGCGGGGCCAGGAGCCAAGTCTCGACCCTGCAACCACAATTAGGCGAGTACACACACACACACACACACACACTCACACACACACACACACACACACACACACACACACACACACACACACACACACACACACACACACACACACACACACACACACACACCATGACAGAAGTGTCTTGTGGCTGGTAAAGGACTAAAAATGTTCACGATACATTAAATGCGCTTCCTTCTTCCATCACGTGATACAGCTGTATAAAAACACAAGCAGGATAAAAATAACGAGGGTAGAAACACTGAACGTGTTTCCTTACACCGGTTGTCTATGTTCGCCCATCAGTAAAATAGGTACCTGGGTGTTAGTGGACTGGTGTGGGTCGCATCCTGGGACAAAACTGACCTAATTTGCCCGAAATGCTCTGCATAGTCAGGGGCTTTCTATATAGTAGTATGTCATTGATGTAAACTAGACCATACCCCCGGCCGTGTCATTACGATTTCTTGAGTCATGTCAACTAGGCCTGTATACCATGTACTTGTATTAAATAAATATATTATAATTTTTATTATTATTATTATTATTATTATTATTATTAACCAATTGCAGGTTTTTCCCTGGAAGAAGACCAGTGAAACATTGCAGGTATCCCCCTGGAAGGCCAGTGAACCATTACAGGTATCCCCCTGGAAGGCCAGTGAACCATTATAGGTATCCCCCTGGAAGGCTAGTGAACCATTACAGGTATCCCCCTGGAAGGCTAGTGAACCATTACAGGTATCCTGGAAGGCTAGTGAACCATTACAGGTATCCCTCTGGAAGGCTAGTGAACCATTACAGGTATCCTAGAAGGCTAGTGAACCATTACAGGTATCCCCCTGGAAGGCTAGTGAACCATTACAGGTATCCCCCTGGAAGGCTAGTGAACCATTACAGGTATCCCCTGAAAAATACCTGGAGTGACTCAATTATTGTTCTTCCTCTGGCGTTTCTGAGGGAAAAAATGAGAACGTCCCTTGAGATCGGCTTCAAACTTTCAAACAGCTCTGGTGTCTGTAGAGGATAGGTTCTGAACTTAAATAGGTAGACCAGTAGTCTACCTGGAGAAAGGGTTTACATTTTTTTGTGGGTTTAGCTCACATCTGCAAATTTTATTCACGGAAAAACTAAGTAACGAACACGTCTGGAACACTAAAATTTGAGTTATAAAGTCGTGTATTTTCTCAGTTTATCAAATAACTTTTATTTAAACTCCATATAAAATAAATTACTCTAAATAATTAATATTTTACAATACTGAAAAATCAAAGGAATTTTTGAAAAAAAAAAGGTTCTTTCAGAATATATGTGAAAATTTCTTGGGAAGTGTCGCCCTGTCCTGGTCAACATAACAATGAAAAAATAGCTATTTAAAAAAATGTATTTTTATCTTAGCAGGGGGCATTAGTCCCCCCCCCTCGGGGTGATTGCACCATTGGTATTTTTAAAAGATGGGCCCAATTCACCATGTTAAGATTTCAAATAGGTCCACTATTTTGACACACCCTGTATAACACCCACGTTAATACACTTATAATTAGTAAATAAAACTCTAAAGTTTCGGCTACGTGTTTTTTTTTTTTTTTTTTTTTTTTTTTTTTTTTTTTTTTTTTTTTTTTTTTTTTTTTTTTTTTTTTTTTTTTTTTTTGCTCTGTTTTAATTATTATATTTATGGGGACGCACTAAATCCATAGGGGTCATTTAGTGTCTGGGAGGCAATTAGGTTCTATCCAAGGAAGTGGAAATTATATATTATAATCAAATAAAGCGTTAAACCGACAAGAACATAAGAACATGAGAACGGAAGAACACTGCAGAAGGCCTACTGGAAGGGGAAATTATAATAAATGACTGTATAGTCCTTGTGGCTTAGCGCTTCTTTTTGATTATAATAATAATAATATAATAAATGAGCTAAACCTGAAGGGTCATAGTGTAACAGGGGTATTGGGTAGCAAGAGGGAGAGGGATTATTATGATGTCATGCAAAGGAAGGGGAAAGCAACTCCAATTCCTTGGATTAAGAGCCCCTCACTGGCCGCAAAGAACCTCCCTTAAGAGAAATAATAATAATAATAATAATAATAATAATAATAATAATAATAATAATAATGCCACAAGAAATAAGACTTAAGAAACTGTTCTGTTTATTAGTACTCGTGGACAGGGAGTCGAAATATACGGATGAATTAATCCCCTGAGTTTGTCTCCATGTGTGCTATTATTGAGCATTATAATTATATATTTATATAATATACAGTGACCCCCCCCTCAAGGAGGTTCCTTGATGCTGGTGAGGGGCTCTTGATCTAGGTAATTGGATCTGTGCTCCAGTTCCCTGGATTGAGCCTGAATGCCTTCCATCATCCCCCTACAGGCGCTGTATAATCCTACGGGTTTAGCGCTCCCCCATGATTATAATAATATACAGCGGATTCTCGCAAATTCGCGGTTCCGAATTCGCGGCTTCAGTAATTAGTGGAATTTTCCTTAGAAATACCTTGGCATGCTAGTGGCCTTCATTGTAATTAACATTTCACAAACCATACCACAGAACCATACCATACCATAGAACCTTGTAAGCTTTACAAGGAAATAAGAAATTTTAATTTTAATAATTGTTATCGGATATCCCCGCAAATTCGCGGATTTTTTTTTTTTTTTTCCGTGGTAATATACAATTTTTTATGCCTTTTTAACGCTAAATATTAAGAAAAATATAATTTAATAATTTTGTAACATAAATATTAATGTAAATTCAGCAAAAATTCCACATAAAATATAATACTGTATAATTTTTTTTAGTGCTATAGAGAAAACATTATCAATCATTATTGACAAGTACCCGTACATTTAGCTTTACTTTTACTAAATTAAATTATTACCGTATATGTACCGTACGTATACCAAAGAAAATGGGTTGTATGAATTGCAGTACATCTGGGAGGTAACATCGGTATTTTACATTCTAACTCTGCATGAGACAGTAGTACAGTACTCTATATTGGTTTATCTTTGCATTTTTTTTTTTAAGGTGATTTATGAAGCTGAGTTTGAAATTAGTGTTGGGGGGTATATTTAGGGTTTAAACTATAAAAATAGGCATTTATAGGCAGTTTTTTTTTTAACCTCTTCCAGAATTTGCAGCTTTTTCCAAATTCGCGGGTGTAATTCTTGGGACTACTGTATTAATAATAAACAAGACAAGCCACTGGCAGATGTAAAGTACTCCAGACCTTTTTGCACTGTCACCAGCACCTCATCAGGAACTGTGCAATATTGCAATAGACAGGTGGAGTGGAAAGGCAAAAAATTGAGGAAGGAAGCCATTGTGAGCATAGCCGTTATCAGAGTTGCCTTTCGAGAGTTTCTCTACTCTCTGAGCCCGGCCATGGGCCAGGCTCGTCTGGTGCTTGCCTGGTCAACCAGGCTGTTGCTGCTGGAGGCCTGATCCCCCACATATCCATCACAGCCTGGTAGATCTGGCACCTGGTGAAGATACTTGTCCAGTTACCTCTTGAAGGCTTCTACACTTGGTCCAGCAGTGTTTCTGATATCTTCCGGTAAGATGTTGAATAGTCTGGGACCCCAGATGTTGATACAGTGTTCCCTTATCCCCACCGCACCCCTGCTACTCACCAGGTTTATTTTACACTTCCTCCCATATCTTTCACTCCAGTATGTTGTTATGGCAGTGTGCAGATTTGGGACCAAGCCCTCTAGTACTTTCCAGGTATATATTATGTACCTCTCTCTCCTCCGCTCCAATGAGTACATGTTCGACTTGCAGGCATTCCCAGTAATTTAAGCGCTTTACTAGCTCAATGTGAGCCTTAAACGATCTCTGTATTTGTTCCAGCTCTGATATTTCTCCTGCCCTGAATGGGGCCGTCAGCACTGAGCAATATTCTGTGAGGGAGCACTAGTGATTTGAAGAGTGTCACCATCAGCATTATTTCCCTTGTTTTGAAAGTTCCCAATACCCACCCCGTCATCCTGGCTGTCGTGATCTTTGTCTTGTTATGGTCTTTAAAAGAAAGGTCAGCTGACATAATTATTCCCAGGTCCTTTACGTGTTCCTTTTGTTCTATTTGGTGACCCTCTTGAATTTTGTATACATATAGTGTTCCTTTTGAGTTCTTCATTCTTTCCTTACCTAAGCACTGGAACTTATCACCACTGAATGTCATGTTGTTCTCCACTGCCCATTGGAAAACCCTGCTTATGTTCCTGGTGTTTTTATCTGTGCTATGATGAGAAACAGCAGAGGTGCCAGGACAGTGCCTTGGGGCACTGAGCTTTTGACCTCGCTGATGCTGGATCTTGCCCTGTTCACTACTACTTTTTGTGTTGTATGTGTTAGGAACCCAAAAATCCATCTGCCTACCTTCCCCATAATGCCCATGGCCCTCATTTTGTGCACTATCGCTCCATGATCACATTTGTCAAATATCTGCAAAATCTGTGTAAATCACATCTGCATTTTGGTCATCTTTCACCCCTCAAGGAAGGTTCCTTGATGTTGGTGAGGGGCTCTTGATTTAGAGAATTGGATCTGTGCTCCAGTTCCCCGAATTAAGCCTGAATGCCTTCCACATCCCCCCCCCCCAGGCGCTGTATAATCCTCCGGGTTTAGCGCTTCCCCCTTGATTATAATAATAATAATAATAATGGTCATCTTTCAATGCCTCTATAATTCTGTCATAATGGTTCAGCAGTTGTGACAGGCATGATCGTCCTGCTCTAAAACCATGCTGGTTCGGGTTATGTTGGTTGTGCTGGTCCATGAACTTTGTAATCTGCTGTTTCATCACTCTTTCCAAGATTTTTATAATGTGAGAAGTTAGGGCTGTTGGTCTGGAATTTTTAGCTAGTGCTCTACTGCCTCCCTTATGCAATGGAACTATGTCTGCACTCTAAGGCCTCCAGTATTTCACCTATATCTAAGCTCCTTCTCCTAAGAATACTGAGGGCTTGTGCTAATGGTACAGTACTTTGCACTTCTTACAAATAGAGCATTCCATGAATCTGGTCCAGGTGCTGAGTGGGCGGGCATGCTGTCCATTTCTTTTTCGAAATCTGTGGGATTTGTGCAAATGTCAGTTGATCTGTGCAGCCTTCTGCTAGAAAGATATTTCTGCATTTTCTACCTTGCTGTCATTTAGTGGATTGCTGAACACTGACTCATACTGGATTTCACTCATTTCCTGTTCATCATCAGTATTTGAATCTCCTCTCATTAGTGGTCCAATTCTACAGGTAGTTCTTAGCTTGGATTTTGCATATGACTAGAAATATTTTGGGTTTCTTGCAATATCCTGTATGGCCCTTTGTACTTCTTCTTTTAGGTATGACAACCTAAGTTTTTGCTCTAATTCAGCAATCTCTTGGCTAAGCCTCTCTTTCCTTTTTTGCAGCATATTTGTGTTTTTTAGCAATTCAGTAACTCATTTTCTTCTGTACCATCTCTTACACTCTATCTGATCTTCTGGGTTTCCTTAATGGTATGTGCTTCATACATATCTTGTATAGTTCTGTATTCAGCTTCTGTAGGCACTAGTGGGGATTTAAGGTGCTTTTGTCTGATTCCCAGGATATGTCTGATAGCTCTTGGTTTATTTTTTCTCAGTCAATTCTATGGTTGTTAAAATTAAACTTACTGAACATCCCGTCTCTAACATTAGTGACGCAGTTCCCTAACCCTGGGTTAATACTAGTTTGAACTTCCATGATGTTGTGATCAGAGTACATTGTTCTTGTAACTGTTGTGTGTCTGATTAGTTCCTCGTTGTGAATATCAAATCCAGGCTATTTTCATTCCTAGTGGAATCAATTATCTGTTGGTTCAGTGAGTACTTTTCACAAAGCCTCATTAGTTCCTTGGTATGTACCTGTTGAGCCAGGGTGCTTCCCAGAGATATTTCATGTATAACATTATGTTGCACCATTTTACATGAGGGAATTTAAAATTGCCAAGGAGTAAAATATTTGGTGTGGGATTTTCTACCCTATCCATCTTCCTAAACTGATCTGTGAATTCCTCAGCAGTTGCTGATGGTCGTTTGTATACTAGGATAATTACCAAATTCCTACACACGTCGTTATGGTAATGACTTTCCGCTGCCACAGTTGTGGCGAGGGTTGAACTGTTGGTGACACGGGTCAGAGATGTCTATGACTGGCTAGCTAGAAACAGGTTGTGGATGCCCTGTGTTATGTGCTGGAGATGAGTCATTTATATGTGGCCTCAGACAAGCAATTTGATTCAACACACACCACTGAAATACATTTTATCACACTTGTATGCATTATTATTATAATCATAACTAAGTGCCAAACTCACAAGGGTCATACTATGCTGACACTTTTATGTAGTTTGAAATATTTGGTTTGATGTCTGAATGGCCCCTAATGTACTGTCAACTAGTAAGGAATATAATCAGACATACTATACCATTCATTCTTTTATTATTCCATAGAAAACATTTTCTCTTTAATTATTTAAAAACTCTCCAGATATATACATTTTTTTTTTATAAAATAGAAACATTACAAATGCAGTACAGCATATAATATACAATACTGAAAAAGCATCATCAAAAAAATGTAAAAATATACAGTATTAAAGGGGTAGAATAAACAATTACAGAAGGAACACTTAACAATTTTCTTATCACATAAGCTGAGAAAAGATGTTCCATGCAAGGAACACTGGAACACACAGTATGGTTAAAAGATACTTGGTTCAAACAAACCTTTATTGTCTACAATAAACAAAAATATGTATATCAATAGTATTGTAGGCCAACAAGTTTAACAAAATATGCAGCTTTTTGGCATTTTATTGAGAAGTAAAGTCCCTGGTGGACAAAACATCTTGTCAATAAATATTACAAAAGTGTGTAACATTTTTCTCATGCATTTTGAAAATCCCATTGTAAATGCAGAACAATTCGGTTTTTCTCTGCACCAAGTACCTATTTTTTTTTTTTTGTTACCATACTTATCCACAATACCTGCCATCCAACACTGATATAAATAAATTTCACACATTACACTCCACCATTTCATTTGTTTGACGTGACAATGGTTCAGTACGGACCAAAATGTCATCACAGGATTAATCTCCTAGGTATTGGTTTTTAGTGAATTGTTCCACTGATGATATTGTAACTTTTTATTCATTATATTCTTGGAAAAGTACCCATAATTATGCAGAAATTTTGAACCTTGTTAATGCAGATTTAAATTTATGCTATTTTTTTCTCCAACAGCATATCAGAGTAATTAACCCTTTAACTGTCCAAACGTAGATCTATATTTGCACATATAGCTCTCCGACACTGATTTTCTCCATAAGAAAGTATGTAAAAAAAACGTAAATCTTCATTCGGAGCACTATGCAAGCAAACGTCGATCTACATTTGGACAGTTAGAGGGTTAACAGTTTAACATAGTTAATTACAGTCATTAATATCGGCACTCTCTCTTAGCAATACAGTGGTGACATTCATTTCTATGGAGCTTCATATCTAAACATGCTTCTTTTAGAATGATCCACATTAAGAAATAGCACCAGCCTTTTGATTTAGACTGAAAATGTTGGCTCTTTCTTACTGTTTAACAAGTCATTCTAATTCTATGACCCATATGATTGGCATTTGTTTACTCTTTAATCAGGTAAACAAAAAAACTAACAACCGGTAGGTCAAAAAACAGTGTAAGACAATAAGTGGAAATAGTGTGGTAGCAGGGGAAACCTTTTACAATGATGACCCAAGGTTGGGCTTTAATTCTTGGGTGAAACGTCAGAAAGGTTTCCATTGCTACTGGTGTCTTTCAAAGAAACCTAACTCAGAGAGCAGGAGTGATGGGTGGAGCAGTGGAGCAAGTCACCTGCATGGTAAAACCTCAATTTAACGGACATAATCCGAGGCTGGACAACATTCAGAAAAAACTTGTCAGTTATTGAGTGCCGTATATTTATTTTAGATTTAATGGACAAAGTTCATGAAATCAGAATTGTTCATTATTGTTAGACAACTCTAGGTTTAACAGACAATTTTTCTTTAAATCCAGACATGCTCCATATTGCTTTGATAGTGGAGCAACAATCTCGTCTTTGGATTTAACGGAATATTGGCTTTAGCTAAGATGAAAGCGTGTGGCATCACAGTGTGAGGTCTATATAAGTCTCTGTTTCTCTCTCTCTCATCTGTTATGTACTTCATAAAGTCCACTGTCTCCACTGTAGTAGGAACATTGCCCCCACTGTATACCTCTAAGTTCCTAATAAGTGTGTATTTTATCAAAAATTTGCTGTCCAGGTGTACTGATCATTAATGTGCTCTCCACCAACACTGACAATAATTAGGGCAGTTTTTTTCTAAATTTGCCAGCAACTGTAATTTTAAAATTAGTATTTTAACATATGATGCTAAATTGCCATGCATGTTGCACAATGGCACCTCTACTCACTATTTTAAAAGGAAATTTTAGTTTTTGTATACTTTTCCACCTAGAAATTAGCCCATCAATTAAGAAGTCCTCAAAATGCTGAGCAGTAGCTAAAAATCTATTATTCTAATTGATATCTTCACATTTCTCAAGAACAAGGTAATAAATAACAAATAATAATAGTAATTACAGTGGACCCTCGCCTAACGTTGGCATCACATAACGTTAAATCCGCCTAGCGATACATTTTAACGCAAAAATTTTGCCTCGCCTAGCGCTAAAAAACTCGCTCAACGCAATTCGTCCGAGACGCATCCATGTGCAGCCTGAGCCAGCCTCACTTGTTCCGCCGGTGGCATTGTTTACAAGCCAGCCTCCGCGGTCACATCCAAGCATACAATCAGAACATTTCGTATTATTACAGCGTTTTTAGTGATTTCACTTGCAAAATAAGTAACCATGGGCCCCAAGAAAGCTTCTAGTGCCAACCCTACAGGAATAAGGGTGAGAATTACTATGGATATGAAGAAAGAGATCATTGCTAAGTATGAAAGTGGAGTGCGTGTCTCCGAGCTGGCCAGGTTGTATAGTAAACCCCAATCAACCATCGCTACTATTGTGGCCAAGAAAACAGTAATCAAGGAAGCTGTTCTTGCCAAAGGTTCAACTTTGTTTTCGAAACAGAGATCGCAAGTGATAGAAGATGTTGAGAGACTGTTATTGGTGTGGATAAACGAAAAACAGATAGCAGGAGATAGCATCTCTCAAGCAATCATAAGTGAAAAGGCTAGGAAGTTGCATGAGGATTTAATTAGAAAAATGCCTGCAACTAGTAATGATGCGAGTGAATTTAAGGCCAGCAAAGGTTGGTTTGAGAGATTTAAGAAGCGTAGTGGCATACATAGTATGATAAGGCATGATGAGGCTGCCAGTTCGGACCACAAAGCAGCTGAAAAATATGTGCATGAATTCAAGGAGTACATAGACAGTGAAGGACTGAAACCGGAACAAGTGTTTGTGACGAAACAGGCCTGTTTTGGAAGAAAATGCCAAGCAGGACCTACATTACTCAGGAGGAAAAGGCACTCCCAGGACATAAGCCTATGAAAGACAGGCTTACTCTGTTAATGTGTGCCAATGCTAGTGGTAATTGCAAATTGAAGCCTTTATTGGTGTATCACTCTGAAACTTCCAGAGCGTTCAGGCAAAAGAATATCCTCAAGGCTAATTTGTGTGTGCTGTGGAGGGCAAACAGTAAGGCATGGGTCACTAGGGACTTTTTCTATGACTGGTTACACCATGCATTTGCCCCCACTGTGAAAAATTACCTAATTGAAAAGAAATTAGACCTTAAGTGCCTCCTGGTGTTAGACAATGCCCCTGGTCATCCTACAGACTTGGCAGAGCGACTTTGTGGGGACATGAGCTTCATTAAGGTAAAGTTTTTGCCTCTTAATATCACTCCTCTCCTGCAGCCCATGGACCAGCAGGTCATTGCAAACTTCAAAAAACTGTACACAAAAGCTCTGTTTGAAAGGTGCTTTGTAGTGACCTCAAACTCAATTGACTCTAAGAGAGTTTTGGAGAGATCACTTTAATATCCTCAATTGTGTAAACCTTATAGGTAAGGCTTGGGAGGGAGTGACTAAGAGGACCTTGAACTCTACTTGGAAGAAACTGTGGCCAGAATGTGTAGACAAAAGGGATTTTGAAGGATTTGAGGCTAACCCTGAGAAGCATATGCCAGTTGAGGAATGAATTGTGGCATTGGGGAAGTCCTTCGGGTTGGAGGTTAGTGGGGAGGATGTGGAAGAGTTGGTGGAGGAGGATAATGAAGAATTAACCACTGATGAGCTGCTAGATCATCTTCAACAGCAAGAGGCCAAACCTGAGGAAACTGCTTCGGAGGAGGGGATAGAGAAATTGAAAACGTAGCCTACTTCAAAGATTAAGGAAATGTGTGCAATGTGGCTTAAAGTGCAAACCTTTTTTGATGACAAACACCCTAACACAGCTATTGCAAGCCTTGCTGGTGACTATTACACTGACAATGTTGTGAAACACTTTAGGAAAGTCATAAAGGAACGAGAGGTACAGACCTCTATGGACAGATATGTTGTGCGACAGAAGTCCAGTGACTCTGAAGCTGGTCCTAGTGGCATTAAAAGAAGAAGGGAAGTAACCCCAGAAAAGGACTTGACACCTCAAGTCCTAATGGAAGGAGATTTCCCTTCTAAACACTAAGACCATCAACACTCTCCCCTCCTCCCATCCCATCAATCATCACCAGATCTTCAATAAAGATAAGTGTCATGTAACTGTGCATGTCTTCTTCAGTTTGTGTGTATTAAAATTAATATTTCATGTGGTAAAATAAAATTTTTTCAGACTTTTGGGTGTCTTGCACGGATTAATTTGATTTCCATTATTTCTTATGGGGAAAATTAATTCGCCTAATGATAATTTCGCCTAACATTGAGCTCTCAGGAACAGATTAATATTATTATTATAATCAAAAAGAAGCGCTAAGCCACAAGGGCTATACAGCAACAGATCAATAGCGTTATGCGAGGGTCCACTGTATAACTACATGCAATTGTAAATTGCAAATTCATGAGTCTTAATTGTCTGGAATAAAAATGTGTAATAATATTTTCACTAAAACTTCAAGACTGAGATTTAGTGCAAGTTTCTTTTCTTTTTTACTTTCATACATAAATCCCTCTTTGAACATATAAGCTCTTTATCCAGATACAGCAAATTTTCTTAAATACAATGTTCCTAGTACAATATTTACACTTTCTTTATTCAGTGATGGAACATTGTAAAACTAAACAGAATGACAGTAAATGCTTGATAAAAGAGCTAACTTGAGAAATAACAAATAAGAGAACATTTTAAACAGTACTTTTCATATATTAATAATTAAAATGTGGACACTGATACCAATATAATTGGGGAAATAGCTGCTAGTACCCTGGATACAGCTGCTGGTACCCTCAGTACTGGTAACCCTAGGTATTAAAGGTACACTGGTGGTCTACTTAAGGTGTATAGTGCCTTCATAGATGAAGATGGAATTTTTGTAACCTTGACTAATAGTCATTTGTTAGTCTACATGATGGATATATAGCTACTGGTATCTTAACGGGTGAAAATAGCACTTTTGGCAACACTCGGTAATAAAGGTCAATGGTAGCATGTAATAAATGATGTATATAGCTACTGGTACCCTAATCGATGAAGGCAGGGATTTTGGTACCACTTGGTAACAGAATTGTCATAATCTCCATAACGAAAATATGATTGATGTGTAATAAGAGCACAAAACCCTGGTGCCCTGATGAATAAAAATATTTATTTCTATTAATAGTATCTTGCTAAATGAAACTACTTATAATTCACTGTTTAGTAAGACATTATTACTATTGAAAAATATTGTCAAGGTTACCCATACCATAGTGTCTTGTGAACTGATGGCAAAACAAAAACACAGCGACAAGTTTTGCATGCATTACCACACATTTGGCATTTTGTTTGAAATAACAGTGCTTAGAAAACTAGACAACTACTGAATGTACAATGGTGAATGTGTTTTCTTTGTTGGGGTCACCCTCACATGGTGGAAGTGGTTGATATGGCATGACAATATATAGATTTTCAGTGCTCTAACAGGCATAGCATTTAAATACAGTCAACTCTCTTTCAAGATCCTCTATATAGTCAGATTTATTTTTTTATAAATGGAATTGAAAATGTTCTTCCAGAATTGAATAATATGATTTTCAATTTTGAATGCACTATTTTAATTGCATTTGCAACAAAAATATGACTACATGTTATTTATTGAAAGAGCTTACTGTAATATCTAAATTATTATTATAATCAAAAAGAAGCACTAAGCCACAAGGGCTATACAGTGCTGCAGGGTAGGGAAGGATGGCAGAAGGGAGGAGGGATGATCAGCAAGTTACAGAAAACAGCGGGGCAGGGGATAGTACGGGGGTAGAGGGTAGCAAGAGATTGAAGTAGAAAGGGCTGAAGGTATCAGAATTTGTGAAGTCAGTCAGTTGTTGTCAAAAAGTCAATGAGAGAGTCCGGATGAAAGGTGGGTCCATCAGCGAGAAGGGAAGGTAAAGAGAGAGCAGCGGAGCGAAGATGACGACAGAGGTAAATTCTGCGTGCTCGTTGATAAAGTGGGCAGTCCAACAGAATGTGGCTGACTGATAATGGAGCTTGGCAATTCTCACAGAGAGGAGCAAGACGCTTCTCCATGAGATATCCATGAGTAAGACGAGTATGGCCAATGCGAAGACGGGAGAGAGTAGTCTCCCAACCTCGACACTGGTGATAAGAAGACGGCCAGTAACCTATACTCGGTTTAATAGATTGAAGTTTGTTGCCGAGCATAGTAGACCAACGTTGTTGCCAACGGGTGTGAAGGTGGGAAGATATTGCAGCAAAATAGTCCGTAAATGGAATACCTCTATAAGAAACTGGTAGGTCATGTACTGCTGACCGCGCAGCAGTGTCTGCCTGTTCATTGCCCTGTACGTCAACATGACCAGGGACCCAACAAAAAACAATATCTTTATGCTTGGTAAAGATGCGGCGTAGCCAAAGTTGGATACGGAGGACTAAGGGGTGAGGTGTATCAAATTTTTGTATAGCCTGTAAAGCACTAAGGGAGTCTGAGACAACCACAAATGATGACACAGGCATAGATGCAATACGGATAAGTGCTGTAAGGATGGCATATAATTCAGCAGTAAAAATACTAGCCGAAGATAGTAAATGCCCTTGTATGACGCTGTCCGGAAACACTGCTGCGAATCCTACGCTCTCAGAAGACTTAGAGCCATCTGTGTACACAGCAATGGCATGAGAATGAGAGTGAAAGTGGTCAAGAAAAAGAGAGCGGGAAGCGACCATAGACAGTTGGGCTTTCGAGCAAGGGAGAGAGAAAGAACAGACTCGAACAGCTGGAACTTCCCAGGGGGGTAGGGAAAAGTGAGATGCTACCTGTACATAGAAAGGTAGTAGTTGAAGAGAAGACAAGAGCGAATGAAGGCGAAGAGAAAAGGGACGGAGTAAACAGGGGCGGCGAACAAATAAAGAATGTCTACTAATATCAGTGACCATTCTATAAATGGAAGGATTGCGGAGATCATGAGAGCGTACATAGTAGCGCAGGCAATGGGCATCACGGCGATCAGATAAGGATGGAACATTCACTTCTGCATAGAGGCTCTCGACAGGGGAAGAGCGAAAAGCACCAAGGCATAAACGTAATCCTTGGTGATGAATGGGGTTAAGGCTAGAGAGAGTAGCAGGAGATGCCGCTGAATAGATCTGGTCACCATAATCAAGTTTCGATAAAATAAGGGTGGAATGTAGGCGAAGGAGGGTTCGACGATCAGCTCCCCATGAAAGATGAGCAAGGGTTTTAAGAAGGTTCAGCCGGCTGTGACAAGTTGCCTTCAGAGAGGTAATGTGAGGTTTCCAGGATAACCTACGATCAAAGAGGAGGCCCAGAAACTTGACTGCATCACGTTCAGGGATACGGGAGCCATAGAGGTACAAAGGATGATCGGAGATGACAGAGCGTCTAGTGAAAGTAATTTGGTGGGTTTTAGTGCTGGAAAATTTAAACCCACGTGTGGTGGCCCAATTGGAAACACGGTCGACTGCATGTTGGAGAGAAACTGTAATGAAGTGACAGTCAGCGCCTGCACAGGCAATAGCGAAGTCATCAACATAGAGTGATGACCAAATATTTGATGGAAGACTAGAGGCCAAATCATTAATAGCAAGGAGAAAAAGTGTTGTGCTCAGAACACATCCCTGGGGGACACCTTCAGCTTGGATAAAGTCCGGGGAGAGCACATTATTAACCCGAACACGGAAATGCCTGTCAGTTAAAAAGTTCTTAAGGAAGGATGGTAGATTGCCTCGAAGGCCTAAGGAGTGGGCTTGGGCTAAAATATTATACCTCCAAGTTGTGTCATATGCCTTCTCAAGGTCAAAAAATATGGCAATAACTGAGTGGTTATTCACAAAGGCATTACGAACATACATATCCAAGCGTAGTAAGGGGTCTATGGTAGAACGTCCCTTACGAAAGCCATATTGACGAGTGGAGAGACTGTTGTGTGTCTCTAAATACCACACTAAACGTCTATTTACTAGGCGTTCCATTACTTTGCAAACTGCACTGGTAAGAGAAATGGGACGATAGTGGGAGGTTTCATGTCCCGTAGTGCCTGGTTTGCGGAAAGGGAGAACAATGGCAGATTTCCACAGCTGTGGAAGAACTTCTTGTGACCAAATAAGATTGTAAAGGCGTAATAGGACTGCAAGGGCTGACTGATGTAAATGTTGTAGCATACGAATATGAATGTCGTCGGGCCCAGCTGCCGATGATCGACAAGCTGAGAGTGTTGCCTCCAGCTCTTGAAGTGTAAAAGGCACATTATACTGTTCTTCTCTGAGAGAAGAAAAGTCCAAGGGTGCTAACTCTCTGGCAGACTTTGAGGAAAGAAATGAGGGGCATAGATGGAGTCCCTGAGAAATACGGACCAGATGATTGCCAATTTCATTGGCAACATCTAGTGGGTTTGCTATATCAACACCGGCAACCCGCAGAACAGGAGACGGGTCAGGAGAATATTTACCACTCAGTTTTCGTACTTTTTTCCAGACTGCACTCCTAGAGGAAGCAGAGGTGATGGTGGAGACATAATCTCGCCAGCAAGTGCGTTTAGCTTCACGGATGACACGGCGAGCGATCGCACGCTTCTGTTTAAAATCAAGGAGTCTCTCTGTGGTTCTATTGTACCAGTACCTGCCCCATGCAGCGCGTTTCAAACGTACTGCACGAGCACAAGCAGGAGACCACCAAGGCACGCATTTCTGAGAATGCCTGCCCGAAGTTTGGGGTATAGAATGAGAAGCTGCGGTGAAAACGGAGGACGAGAAGAGGTGTAAAAGCTCATCGATGGAGGACGAAGAAGGAACCTCTTTAAAAACAGTTAGGTGTGAGTAAAGGTTCCAATTTGCCCGATTAAATTGCCAGCGTGGGGTGCGAAGAGGTGGCGAATATGAAGGGGAAGTAAGAATGATTGGGAAATGATCACTGTCATGTAAGTCCGGGAGAACAGACCAAGTGAAGTCTAATGCGGCGGAGGAAGAGCAGACTGAGAGATCGATGCAAGAGAGAGTATGAGTCCGAGGATCAAAATGGGTGTGAGTACCTGTATTTAAAACATGGAGGAGGTGGGTGGCAAGAAAAGCCTCTAACTGAATTCCACGGGAATCACAGTGAGACCCCCCCCCCCAGAGGAAATGGTGGGCATTAAAATCACCAAGTAACAGAATCGGTGGTGGTAATGACGAAACAAGAAAGGCAATATCCGGAATAGATAATGCCTGAGAAGGAGAGAGATATAAAGAACAGAGCGTATACCACCTATGTAAGTGGATACGGGCTGCTGTGTAATGCAGCGAAGTATGAACAAATAGCTGATGGTACGGAATATCAGTGCGTAGAAGAAGGGCACTTTCATTAAAGGTCCCATCAGGAAAAGGATCTGAAGAATACAATAAATTATAGCCTGAGATGGGAGAAATAACAGCAGAGTGTAATTTTGGTTCCTGTAAGCAAACACCAACAGGGGCAAACTGGGAGAGTAACATCTGAAGCTCACCCCGATTACCCCTGAGGCCGCGTATATTCCACTGTAAATAGGCCATGATTGGCAATGATAAAGATACTTGAAATCCGCAGGTAAGGGTTCCTACGGACTAGAGGGGTTAGAAAAGTCCACATGCGGAGGCAGTGGAAAACATTCAAGCAGCAAAGGAACGGTGCGCTGTGAAGAAAGGAGTTGCGCAGATGGAGCAGAGGAGAGAGAAAGAGCGGAAGGTGGATCAGTGTCCATTGATGGTTTGGTCTCTGCAATATATTCAGAGATTGCTTCAAGTGTTTCGGAATTCAGAGACGTCGTATGGGAGACAATATTGGAAATGGTAGGGGGAGGATGAGTAAAGATTGGAACTGTATTGGACTGTACCAAGGTAGGGGGGGAGGGCGAAAGGGTGGAGGGAACTGGAGAAGCGTGGCAGGGGACAGAAGAGGCAGGAACCTGGGAGGTGGCAGAAGAGGAAGAAACTTGGGAGGGAACAGGGGAGGAAGGTACAGTACGAGACAGGGAGGGTAAAATGAGGAGGTGGAAGATGGGTAGGTGTTAACGGACCTTTTTTTGACTTTTGAGAAGTAGAGGGACGATTGGGAGGAGGTGTCGTACGAGGTCTCGTCGATACTGAGGTTTGTGAGAGAGAACACGAAGAAGCGAGATCAGACCGAGGCGTTGAAGTAGGGACATCTGAGCCGAGGACAGCAAAAGGATTAGATACAGGAGTGACTATGGGAGAGGTAACCACAGAGGTGGGTGTAGAAGATGGGATACCAGAAGTGGGGGGACGTTTTGAAACACGGGAATAAGAAACACGTGGGAGTCTCCCTTGGAGGCGGAGATGAGAAACTGCCATGGCATAAGGGAGACCTTCTGTCTCTTTGAGGTAACGGATTTCCCGCTCGTTTAAATAGACTTGACAACGGTGAGAGTACGAAGGGTGAGCCTCATGACAGTTAAGGCAAGAGGGAGATCGATTGCAAGACGTATTAGAATGGTCATCGGCACCACAGACTGGGCATTCGGCGATAGATCTGCAATATTTTGCTGGATGGCCAAATCGCCAGCAATTTCTACACTGTTGTGGTGTAGGGATCACCTTTCGAACTTGTAACCGATGTCCTGCTATATAAACTGAGGATGGGAATTCTCGGCTGTCAAAAGTTAAACGAGCCACATTGCTAGGGTATCGTCTCCGCCCGCGGGCAGGAAGAACGTAAGTGTCTACCTTGAGGATTGGGAGATCTTAGAGTTCCAGCTGTTCAAGAATGTCAGTGCCACACGTCTGGAAATTTTGTTGAACTATGGTATGGGGCAGAATGACGGTACCACTACAAGAATTGAGGGAATGATGTTTTTCAAGAGTGACAGGAACAGTATCGATATGGGAAAGACGAGAGAGCTCATGAGCCTGGGTAGCATTCTGTACGGTAATGATGCGCGTACCGCTCTTAAGAGCATGAAAAGAAATATCTTTACCAACATGGCGTAGGAGAGCCTTGCCAATACTGTGGTCAGAAAGATAGGCAGTAGAGGAAGTCGGTCGTAAAGTGAAGAATTTAGTCCATTGTTCAGTCTGAAACTGAGCGTGGAAAGGTAGTGAAGGACGTGTCGATCGTTTCTGAGAAGAACGAGAAGGTGGAGAAGTATCATCAGCAGGTAATTGTCGTTGGCGTTTAGGCGTGGGACCAGAGTTGGTCCGACGTGGAATGGGTCGGCGATTTGAATATTGCCGCACCGTAGAGGGAGAGGCCGGAAGCATAGTCAGAGGAGAGCGAAGGTCCGATAAATCGAAGGAGTCAGTCGAGGCCTCAGTACCTGAAGCGGGTGAGGAAACAGCACCGGTAATAGGTACAGAGGCACGAGGAGTGTCTGAAGAGTGGTCCAAAGACGAGGCGGGGTCAGAACGGGGTGCGGTATCAAGAAGGGGCCCGGGGGTAGTAGGTTCATGGACTAGAGCTGCCATGGTTAGGTTACTTCTTTCTTTTTGTTTTTAAGAAAAAAAGAAAATAAAAATAAAAAAAAAAGAATAAAAAAAAGGGGGGACCAGGGAGGGTTAGTTCCTAGGAGGAATGAAAGGGCCAGAAATCTCCCTCCGCACCCAAGAGGACCTCAGCACCGCAAGTAGCGCAGATGCAGCATGGAACCCGTGCCATACCCTACCCATCATGCTAGTAAACTAACAATCCAGGATAGCAACCTCACATCTGCCGAGCTACCTCGGTGGACAAAAGAGAGGGCGGCCGGATATCCGCCACAAAGCATACCTCCTTCGGCCACCACCCCCGGAATCCGAAAGGTGGCTTCCAGAGATACACCCGTCGCCCGAAAGACACCCAAAGCTACTCTGGGATACTGGAGAGGGATCGGGACATCCCCAGGCGATCCAGATTCCACGGCAAACTACGCCACCGCCAAGAACCTCAACGGAATGGGATGGACCCCGGTATCCTTTCCCCTACCTAGGAACTAGCGCACCTGTGGGAGAAATCCCAAAGGCCAAAAAGAGGAAGGGCAAAAGGAAGCGGTAGGGAGGAGGAGGAGGAAAGGAAAAAGGGGAGGATGGGATAGGGGAGGGGAGATTGGGGGGTAATTAGGTTCGGTCTGAGGAAGAAGACCGACAGGTCTAATTCCTCAGACCAAGAGCCTCTTCACCACGCCAAGGAGCCCCCCTTGAAGAGGTGTAATATCTAAAATATAATTTTAATCTTTACCAAACTGAACATCATATTTCTTTGAGGACACGCATGTGAAAAGTTTTGCATTGGTTATGGGCAAATAATTGGAATGGTCAGAGCTCGAGAAATAACTCGGAAACAAGTCATGACGCCAGGATAAAAGCTAAACTTCTAGTATTGCTCTTTCATCCTCTGCAGCAGCGCTGCATGACCCTTGTAGGTTTAACGCTTAGTTTTGACGATAATTATCCTCTGCAAAAATACCCTTCAGAGGGGGGTGCCTCAATATTGGTGAAGGGCTCTAGATTCAAAGAACTGGCACTATCCTTTTCCTTAGATCAAACCACATTACCACCCATTATCCAGGTACCGATTTAATATTTCTGGTGGTGATAGTGTGTAAAAAAAAAAAAAAAAAAAAAAAACTATTCAATCACAGTAAGTTTGGAATATTTTTAATTATTCATTGTATATCAGAGTAGTTAACAATTTGATGAAAGACCTCTGGCATCTCAGCAATGTCAACCAACAATTCTGGATAAAAATCCAAGTCAGAGAAAATAAGTGTTATAGAATAAGGCTGAAGAGTGGAGACGGATGTGGATAAAACTAAAGAGGAGGTACGTATTAGGAAAAATAAATAAACTGTATTTAGCAGGTAATCACTTGACACAGTTTTATGGTTTAAGTAAAATGTTATAAAATAAATGATTAAGATATATATAATAGAGGCATTATCACTAAGCTTTTCATACATTAGAATGTGATTCTAGCAGCTATATTTATTAGTCTCTTTAGCTAACTTTCAAGTTAAGCAAAACAGAATGCTTTGCAGCACAGTTGAGGCATCAAAGAATTCACATGGGATAGAGGCTACTAGATACTTTGCTGTATAGCCCTTGTGGCTTAGCGCTTCTTTTTGATTATAATAATAATAATACTAGATACTTCTACATTTTGAAAATGCTCTCACAATTAACAGTTACTATAGGTAACAGGACTTTTTTCAAGATTTTGGGTAAAAGGTGAAGGATTATTGATTGCAGGAATTGGAGCTAACTTTCCATTGGTAAGGCTCTGTATGACCCATGTGGGTTTCACACTTCTCCATTATCATAATCATAATACTCTGTACCCCACGCTACAGTGCTCGCCTCATACGGTACATACTGTACTTTGCACTAATTTTTTTCACAAACATTCAGTATCCATGTCTGAGGCCTGATACCAGTTAACCACCTGAAACCAATCCTGCAATAAGAGGCAGCCATCAGAGCCATATACTCTAGGTTTAGCAACATACAATGTTCTAATTCAAATATCTGCCTACTGAGCGTATGTATCATACACACAAGCTACTCTCCTCTGTATGTTCATGACTCTGAACTAAAAGTTAAAAAGCAGACCTCCCTCTTCCTCAAGAGCTATAACAGAACCCATAGGCATGACACTACTTTGATATTGTCTGAATGGATCTGTGTAGAAATAAAAGTGCCCAAAGTCTGGAATTATCTGCCAAAGGATGCTAAAGGCTTATTACAAGACCCTAAAATTCCAGAGAAAACTTAAAAGAACCCTGTGCAAAATTATTTGCCTTCGAAGAACATTTCCATGGCTTGTCTTATGTTTATTACCTCTAATACTGGAGTGTGAGCAAGGTAACATTTATGAAGGGATTCAGGAGAAACTGATTAGCTGGACTCGAGTCCTGGAGGTGGAAAGTAGTACAGTGCCTGAACTCTGAAGGGAGTGGGGATATTGCAGTCTGGAGGTTCATCTGGCAAGTGTGATTGAATGAATGATGGTGAAAACATTTCTTCTTGTTTTGCATCACCCTCCCTCAGTGGGGAATGGCCAGCATGTTAAAAAATTGTACTGACTATAATTTTAAATTTTTCTTTTGAATTCAAATAATTACCTTGTAAAACTCCAATAGTAAACCTTACTTTATTTTTAATAGCTTGTCTTTGTTTTCAAGTATACAACATGTTACTAACTAGAAACCTCTAATACAGCACAGTAAGAGCAAGGTGCATGATGCACAGAAAATACTTTACTGTTTTTGTTTTTCACTAAGCATTTGATACCCAGGGTGCCTGCTTGAATACAGTCAACTAGGGTCCTTTATGGGTTTTGGGATGCTATATATAGGGTCAAATACTTGTACTGAAAATAACTAGAAATTTAAAATTTGGATAATATATTGCATTTTAACAACTATAAATAGGATACCATTGTAAAGAACTTGCCCCACACAGACTCAAACCCCTGATAAGCCAGTCCTAAAACTAGCCATGGGTTCGTGCAGAGTGCAGCAAGTTGAGCTGTATTTTAATTCCACATCTGTACCAAAGTGTAATTTATATCCTTTCAAAAAGCAGAGTTGTCATGTAGTCTCCTGTGTCACTGTTACATGAGTGGCGCTATGCAGTTACCCTCCCTCATGTGATGTTTTACTCTGTTTTTTAACCCATAAACGGTCCAACCAGATCTACGTTCACATGTGTAGTGCTACAAAAGTAGATCAAATTTTTTTTTACACATTTTCAAATGTAAAAAAACAAAAAGATCTACTTTTTTTACATACTTTCAAATGTTGAAAAAACGTATATATATACATTTGGACCGTTTACGGGTTAAGTGATGAGAGAAACTTAAATACTGTATAAAATTTTATGATGTGATACTGCATTTGCTTTTTAAGAGGATCAGTAAGCTAGTGGAAGGTCTTGGTCAAGTAACCAAAAACTCCATAGAGCTTAAGACCTGTGTCAGGAGAAATTTTCTCAATTCTCCTGAAAGACTACCACACCTCATTTAGTCTGAGTGTCCTTATTTGCTATTATTATATAGCCAAGTAGTGTATTAAATATAAAAGAATAAATAATAACTAAACAGTAAAATCTCAAGCAAAAGGCACTTTCAAAATGACACAAGGCAGCTTAGATACTGTACTCGGTTTTGTTGACGATAATACATAACAGAAATTACAGGTCTCCCTCAACATTCGCGTTTTCAACTTTTGCGGGCCTCACACATTCGCGAATTCCCAACTGCCAAATCATATTCAAGTTTACCGCCACGAGTCCTTACTACCCTCCCTCCGACCCCTGCAACTGGCAGCCAGCCCTCGCACCACTGTGTGGTGAGTGTTTTGTTTGTTCATTATTTGCTATTAAACTACAGTATAAATAATGTCAACCCATCCATGACTGCATATTAGAATGGCTATTTGGACAGGTATTGGAAGGTGACGTGTGTTTACTCTTGAACACAGCAAAGAATCAAACATTTCTGCTACTGCTAATAATAATAATAATAATAATAATATAATAATAATAATAATAAATACGATAGAATTGAAGAAGGAAATTGTACAAAAATACGAGGGCTGAAGCAGTGGTGGAGGAAGTGGTTGACGCATCGTCAGTGTGGCTTTGTTTATGCTGGAGTGAGTATTAGTTTCCATGCTCTTCCAAACACTTCACAATAATTCATTGTATTTGGTGCTTGTAGATTGTGTGACTGGAGTGGTTGAGGCAGTGGTAGAGGCAGTTATAGAGGCAGTGGGTGAGGCAGCAGTTGAGGCAGTGGGTGAGGCAGTGGTAAGGCAGTGGATGAGACAGTGGTAGAGGCAGTGATATTTACTAACATATGTTATAAATAATAATAGTACATTATGAATAACATTTATTATTATTATTATAAATGTTATTAATATTAACATGTATTATTATTATTTATAACATATATGTTAGTAAATACCACTGCCTCACCCACTGCCTCTATCACTGCCTCTACCACAGTGAAATGTTTGGAAGAGCACAGAGACTAATACTCACTCCAGCATAAACAAAGCCACACTGACGCTGCGTCAACCACTTCCTCCACCACTGCTTCAGCTCTCGTATTTTTGTACAATTTCCTTCTTCAATTCTATCGTATTTATTATTATTATTATTATTATCATTATTATTTTTATTATATTATTATCATTATTATTTTTATTATACGTATTATTATTGTTATTTTTATATTATTATTTTATTATTATTTATTATTATTATTAGCAGTAGCACAAATGTTTGATTCTTTGCTGTGTTCAAGAGTAAACACATGATGTCACCTTCCAATACCTGTCCGAATAGCCATTCCAATGTGCAGTCATAAATGGGTTGACATTATTTATACTGTAGTTTAATAGCAAATAATGAACAAACAAAACACTCGCCACACAGTGGTGGGAGGGCTGGCTGCCAGTTGTGGGGGGGTAGTAGGGACTTGCAGTGGTGGAGGCAGTGGTATTTAATAACATACTTGTTGTTAAGGCATAACGTATGTATTTAGTACAATTTACGACGTTTTCATGTATTTTATGATTGTTCATGGCTCAACAAGTTAAGGAAGCAGTATTGTATTATATTTCCCTACAATATATTGGGGCACCAAACATTCACGGTTTTTCAACATTCGCGAGGCTATTGATCCCCTAACCCTCGTGAATGTTGAGGGAGACCTGTAGTTTCATTTGATATTTTTTTTCTGATAAAACAACAATAATGCGTGTGTCTTGCAAAGTTACTGTTTTACAAAAAAGTATTTTTCCAACAGAAATCACCAATTTGTACAATTCCCATAATAATTTTATTGCTAATAAAAGCAAAATTTTTATTCCTCTTTAGAATAAAAAATCCCTTGGCATGTTCAATAATTATTATTCCTTTCATAATTAGAAAAGCTACCAAAGATACAATTCTACTCTTTTATTTTATTCACCCACAAAAGTAGCCTATATTTCCTTTGAATATGTTTATAGTTTTGGTTTTTGGTTGGGGACCACTAAGAGTGGACCCCATCTTTATATACAGTGGAACCTTGACTTGTGAGTTTAATCCATTCCGTGACCTAGCTCGTAACTCAATTTACCTGTATATCAAATCAATTTTTCTCATTTAAATTAATTGAAATGCCATTAATCCGTCCCAGCGGCAGGACAAAATATTTTAATGTAATGCTAATATCAACTCCATGCAGCGCTGTATAGCCCTTGTGGTTTAGTGCTTCTTTTTTATTATAACAATATCAACTCTATGGCTTATTTATCTATTACAATTCATGTAATACGACATATTAAACAATATGATTAACAGAGAAACATGATATATACTCTAGAATGAATAAAATAAGCATAATATGATGAGTGATGATGGCGGCAGAAGCGGCGCCAACGTCTGCCATTTATTCTTCCACTCTGACTATAGTATCTTCCTATGCTTTTATTATAAAACACTGAAACAATATGTATTTATAAATAAGAAATATTATATAAAAACATAATGAATCGTAATACTGTCCTTTGTGCTTACTGTCTTAGGACCCATGGTTAGAAAAAAGAAATTTGGCCAAATGACTAAAAAAAAAAAAAAAAAAATGCAAGCAAGCACAAGAGAACTGCTCCCATGGCGATGTAAACATGTGGACTCCTTACAGGATGTTTTGCCATCGACTGCGCCAACTAGTGGCAGCATTCTGAATTATTACGCATTACATATGTATTATTATCATTAATTTAGGGAACTGAAGCTCGCTCATTATTATTATTACATTAATAATACAGTGGATCCCCGACTTAAAATGCTTGTCAGTGTAAAAATTTGACCCCAACATACATTGAAAAACTCGACTTACATCATTCATCCCGTATGCGTCCATCTGGCCTGAGCGTGCCTCAGCTGCCTTGCCTTCAGTTAGTGTGCCAATGTTTATAAGCCAGTGCGGTCGCTTCCACACATACATTCGGAACATTTTGTATTATCCCAGTGTTTTTAGTACTTTTAACTACTAAATAAGCCACCATGGTCCTTATGGAAGGGGATTCCCCTTCCAAAAAATAATACACCATCTCCCCTCCCATCACTGATCACCACATCTTCAATAAAAGTAAGTGTCATTTATTCTTCATTACACAATATATATTGTGCATGTATCCTTCTGTTTGTGTGTAGGAAAATGTATATTTCATGTGGTAAAAATATTTTTTTTTTTCATACTTTTGGGTGTCTTGAACGGATTAATTTGATTTCCATTATTTCTTATGGGGAAAATTAATTTGACTTATAATTTTGTTTTACAATGTGCTCTCTGGAACGGATTAATACTGTAAGTCGGAGGTCCACTGTAATAATACATGTGTAATAATAATAACAACAAAAGCTTCAGAACGCCACTGACTCAGTGCACGAGTATTTCTCTCATGCTTTGCTTACATTTTTTACAGTCATTTGGCCAAATTTCGTTTTTCTAAGCATGGGTCCTAAGAAAATAAGTGTTAAGGACAGTGCTGAGAAGAAAAAGAGGATAATTTCCATGAAATTAAAGCATGAAATCATAGATTAACCAGCAAAGTGTGCAGGTTGTGTGTTGAGGGGGAAGTAGGGGGAGCTGGCTCGTAACTCGGAGCAAAAATTCGACTGGTCAATGGCTCGTATCTCAAAAAAACTTGTACGTTGGGACCCTCTTAAGTCAAAGTTCCACTGTATTAAATAAAAATAAGCATGATTTTTGGAAAAAGTCATTTCACAAAAGTGATCTTTGTTATTACTGTCTCAGTCTTTGCTTGAATAGATTATACTTCATCAGCCTCTCAGTATCCTTAAAAAAAAATCAGATTCATAACTACAACATTCAATATCCTTTTACAATGTAATTCAATATTACTCCAAAAAATGTAATTTTCAATAACTCATGCTACAGTGTAAAATACATATCATATTTCTTATTGATTCTGATAATTCCTATTTTATACAGTGTACATTTACCACAGCAATACACATAAATATCCAAAATATCTCCTGGATAGCATCACACACCCTGCAGCACTGTATGGCCCTTGTGGTTTAGCGCTTCTTTTTGAATATAATAATAATAATCACACACCCTATTATGACAAGGCTAGAGCAACCATAGTATATAGGCAAGAGAGAGTATGGACAAAACAACCACCCGTATTTTGCATATACACAATCACTGTACAGTAACCACATATAAAAGAATGATGTATGTATTTTTATATATATATAAGAGAAACTTTTTTTTCTTTTTAGGTCACGCTGCCTCGGTGGGATATGGCCAGCTCGTTGAAAAAATATATATATAAAAACTCTGGAGATTTTCCAAAGAATATAAAAATCTACAAAGGCACTGATACCCCCAAGGTGTAATGAACATAGTCACTTCTTTTAAAACTCCTTATATAGTTTTTTTTTTTTTTTTTTTTTGTAAAAGTTATGGAAAAGGCGACTCCAAAAAATTTAATAGCAAGTGGAAAGGTCTTCCAGCATGTGCTATTCAATTTTGGATGGACTCTCTCAACCACATTTACAAAAATTCACACTACATAATGGTGCTTCACAGGGGCAGTTACTGTAGAAGAAACTTGCATCAGAAATCCTTCATAAATAAACAGTGGTTTCAATCTTGCTTTTCTTCAGGTAGGCTGATACATAGCATCTGAGAAACATAAAAGGCCTTGTCTGAAAAAGAAGGATGATTTTTTTTAGAGTCCAATTTAAATTTTTTACCAAAGCAACTAAAGCACAGGCATACCACAGTTTAGAAGGCCTTTATAAGAATTCAGTACAGTATTACACAATGTCCTATTTCTATCAGTAATACTGTATATGCAATATACTATACATTTAGTGGATATTAATGATAGTGATACCAGGAAGCTGTGGATGAGGATGTACATACAGTTCAAGATATTTATACTGTACTGAAGAATGTTATGTGGAATTTATTACGTATGATCTGAGCTTCATATGGCTGCCATGAGTCTGGAATGCAGCTTACAGCATAAAACAAAGAGCACCAATATTATATATAGGGTAATTTAAAGCTGTACATACTGTAGAAGGAGAGAGGGCACAGACTTTATGAACCTTCAAGGGGAAAGATGCAATGACAGTAGTGAATGGCTCTTGATTCAAGGAAAGGAAGTTATCCTCCTCTTCCTTATGACTAACATTTCTCCCCTGAATATAATAGAAATTAAAAATATTTCAGCCAGACTACAAAATTTTATAGGCTTCCTAATTAGCATGCTTCAATTGATACATAACATTTTTAATGATGCACCTCCCATAAATAGCTTTGACAATTCTCAATTTTTGTTTTTCTTTAGCTTGGTGCAAGATCCCTAATTTAAAAGCTAACCATGGGATTTCATTTGTGTGGGGTATGGTTTGGCTGGTTGCCCAACAATGTCTGAGGTATATACACTACCACTACAAACTTCTACTACCAGCATTACCTTTTCCACTACTTCTCCACTTCTTCCTCTCTTTGTCCCATCCCTGTCCTCCTCTCCTATATATACTGGCTCCCTCACTCTTGTGTGTTATTGTGACTTGTGAATGGTGTAAGTTGGACCAAAACATCGTCATTATCTTCTCTCTCTCTCTCCCACGTGTGGGTTACTTGTGTATTGCTCCAGTCACAGTATTGTGTTTTTGTTCTTAAATGTCTGAGGTGCCTGGCCAGGCAGTTGAGCCTCACTCTCTCTGTATATGAGACATTTAACTAATGGTGTCAAACTATGATGGGGTCACAGTTAAGTGGCACACCAGAAGCTTGAGCCCATACCCTAGGGTATGACCCCATGCCCATCCTACTGGTTCAACAGTGCATCTTCAAGCAACAGCAAGATTTTATAGACAGATTCAAAACACAGTTGGTACTCAACAGTGTACAGCAGCAGGTACCACCACTGGTGACTTACCCAGCACTTTGGCTTGTGTCAGGGTACCCAGCCTCCTTCCCTGACATTTCAAGCCCTGATTTCCAGACCTGAACAAAATGTGTTTAAAGCTAAATGAATGATCACTATTGCAGGCAGTAATGAGCATCTGCTCACCTTGTGTCACCAGTTTTCAGAGGACCATCAGCACCACTGTGCCATAATGCAAGTGAAAAGATTTACAGTAGGAGGCAGTGATCACCATCATAAGCATTGTATGCAATGCTACTAAGTCACCACCATCACGGACAAATTCTTTCAAGCTGACACCAAAGTGTGTAAGAAGTGATGAGAGCATTATGATTAGCTGACAACAGAGTGCATTATATTGTGAATTTAGGTGTCCCTCATGACATATCAGATTATATGTTGGTACATAAGCACATAGTGGGGCAAGAAATCTTTTAAGACTACGAAGAGACTAGAATGTTCAAAAAAAAGGTTAGTGTGCATATGAATTTGATGTGAATAGCAGTGGGCCTCAAAGTGATGAATGCCTCTCTACCAGATGCAAGTGTAGCAGCTTATGTTATAAAGAGAAAGGCAGGTGGGAGGAGCTACTGCCAAGGGTCACACACACCAGGCCAGACATCACCATGGCAATTGTGCCAAGGTGCATGAACAAGATAACTGACATGCAGAACTATGGAGTGCTATACCTGTAGCACTCAAGGCCATGTTGTGAGGTACAGGAAGGGGTCTCAGCCTCCTACACTGAAAACAGTATCCACTGCAGTGTGGTGAAGAAGCATGAGTTGAGAATGGGCAATTGAAGCTGCTATGAACAGCCTCTCATATTAATGGTAGCTGTAAGTTACCCTGCTAAATCATCCTGACATTCAGTATTGACAGAGGCAGATGCAGGTGCTGAGGTGTGTGTGGCTGGTAAAGAACACTTGAGAATGCTGAGGATGTCAAACTTATTTACAGAATGCAGATTACCACCTGTAACACATTGCAAGAGGCAAAGTGGAAGTGCTTAGGCACAGCTCTGTCCTAAAGCTGGATGGAAGGATCACCAAGGACAGGGTTTATTTCATAGAGAAGGTACACACACTGTTCCTGTTGCTGAAGGCCTGCAAAGACCTGGGTCTTCTAAACCAGTGTTCCTAGGCCCACAATATCCATCTTGGGCCCCACAGAAGGGGCCAAAGGTGTGTACGAGTCACTACAGCTGACTGATTAGTTATTAATTAAAATGCCCACCAGAAGAGGACAGTGGAGAAAAAGAAAGTCAGCCCAGTTTGAAGACTACACATAATCATCAGTTATAATTGTGTAAATAACAAAAAAGGCACAATACCGTGACTGGAACGATACACAAATAACCCGCACATAAAAGAGAGAAGCTCACGACGACGTTTCAGTCCGACTTGGACCATTTACAAAGTCACACTAACCAGAAGTGGAGCAGGACGGCTATATATAGGCAGGAAGAGGTGGTGGTGGTAGTAGTAGTAGTAATAGTAGTAGTAGTAGTAGTAGTAGTACAAGAATGGTATATAATACCGACAAGATGAAATTAAGACACATGCGCAACACCCGGGCATCCCTATCGTAGACGTTTCGCCATCCAGCCAGCCACTGGATGGCGAAACGTCCACAACAAAGACAACCAGATGCCGCACACGTGTCTTAATTTCATCAGTGGTAGTAGTAGTAGTGGTAGAAGTGGGGAAAAAGGAGGACGAGCCAGTCAAATACAAAGGAAGGGGAGCACTGCAAGAGAGCTCCCACAGAGGGAGAGCAAGCGCACAGAGGTGCGTGAAAGGGGAAGTGGTGAAATAAATGAAGAAGGAAGAAACAGAAACACGAGACAGAAGAGAGAAAGACAACCCAGAGGAGAAAAAGGAAAGAGGAAAGGGGAAGAGGGAGAAGAAGAAAAAGAAAAAATGAGGAGTCAGGTTAAGTCACGGGTGTTCTGAAGTTTGGAGCATTTTATATCTCCTCCAAGTCAATCAGTTGGCAAGCATACTGTTGCTGATCTTGTCAACCTACAGAGGACATGACATTTGGGCTGGGTGTCCAGTGATGCTGGAAGTTCCTGACCAGGCAGTCATGCCTCTATTTACTGTAGAAATTTAACTAATGGTGTCAAATGCTGGCTATGTCAACTGCTTATTCTTCACCCAGATTTCAACACAGTTCAAAATTTGCTCAATAGATACTCCCTGTCCATACCCCTGTCTAATTCCTTTTAGTCAATATTTTTTTTTTTATCACACTGGCCGATTCCCACCAAGGCAGGGTGGCCCGAAAAAGAAAAACTTTCACCATCATTCACTCCATCACTGATGGTGAAAGTTTTATATTAACCATATAAGAGCTTTGAACTCATCTGAAACAAAATTGATTATATGGACAGTATTAAACAATATTTGTTGCAACTCCCTAGAAATCTAACCCATGCAAATTTATGGCTTCAACTGTACAGTTAAATTCTGAAATTTAATTTCCCAAAGTATACAGGTGCTGCTTGATTTATGATGGTGTTACATTCCGATGAACCAATTGTTAAATGAAAATATCATAAGAAGAATATGATTGATATGCTAAATAAATAAGTAAATAAATAACTACTGTCAGTGAACAAGTAAATAAACAAATAATTACTGTAACTAAATACCAGTATTGAAAAGTAAATAAATGAATACAAGTTTATCATATCAATTAATGTATAGTACTGCAGAGTGCCACTGTAAAGTCAAAATATCGTATGTTGAACCATCGTAAAGCAAGGAGCATCCGTAATTTGTTTTCTAACACTTCTTCCTGAATATTACTGGATAGTTCTCTTCCTCCTTTCTCCTCTACAGATACAACGTACTTACCCATAAACTTCATAAACCACTTTGACTTTTCTTCTCGGTAAATAGCAAAGTAATAGACAGGGATCCCTATGGATATGATACCAATGGCTACACCCAATTCAATGGGCCTCTGCACAATTGGAAGAACCACAAGGAAGAGACAGATGATGAAGAACAGGATGGGGAATCCAATCCATACCTGAGGGCATACAAATAGAAAAATTAGAACTGCTTACCTTCTGAAGTTTTCAACCTACGTGACAGGGTGGATAACTCACGTTAATGGCAGTAACTATATGAAACTATGTTTTTAGCATCCCATTAAACCCTGAGTGCACATAAAATCTATGGAATATCTGTATCTGAGGGCTGAGGAGGGGTTGTTGAGGTGGTTCGGACATGTGGAGAGAATGGAGCGAAACAGAATAACTTCAAGAGTGTATCAGTCTGTAGTGGAAGGAAGGCGGGGTAGGGGTCGGCCTAGGAAAGGTTGGAGGGAGGGGGTAAAGGAGGTTTTGTGTGCGAGGGGCTTGGACTTCCAGCAGGCATGCGTGAGCGTGTTTGATACGAGTGAATGGAGACAAATGGTTTTTAATACTTGACGTGCTGTTGGAGTGTGAGCAAAGTAACATTTATGAAGGGGTTCAGGGAAACCTGCAGGCCGGACTTGAGTCCTGGAGATGGGAAGTACAGTGCCTGCACTCTGAAGGAGGGGTGTTAATGTTGCAGTTTAAAAACTGTAGTGTAAAGCACCCTTCTGGCAAGACAGTGATGGAGTGAATGATGGTGAAAGTTTTTCTTTTTCGGGCCACCCTGCCTTGGTGGGAATCGGCCAGTGTGATAATAAAATAAATAAAATAAAAAATTTAAAAAGTACTTTTTTTTTTTCCTTCTACATATAAATTTTACTGGCTAAAAGATGTTAGCCTACCTCAGCTCATTTCAAATCCCAGCTCTATCTGAGGTATACTACCATCCCCCCCAGGATGCAACCCACAACAGTTGACTAACACCCAGGTCCCTACTTACTGCTAGGTAAACAGGGGCAGCAGGTGTAAGGAAACATGCCAAACATTTCCACCTGGCCGGGAATCGGACCACGGACACTCAGTATGTGAGTTAAATATGCTACAAACCAAGACACAGGAAACCTATAGAAACTGTTTTATTCTTAGTGTGAGCATACAGACATAGCCCCACTCCACAAAGGGGGCAGTAAAGCAATAGCAAAGAACTACAGACTGATAGCACTAACATCCCATATCATAAAAATCTTTGAAAGGGTCCTAAGAAGCAAGATTGCCACCCATCTAGATACCCATCAATTACACAACCCAGGGCAACATGGGTTTAGAGCAAGTCGCTCCTGTCTGTCTCGCAGAGCTGTATAGCCCTTGTGGCTTAGTGCGTCTTTTTGATTATGATAATAAAAATCGTGTCTGTCTCAGCTACTGGATCACTACAACAAGGTCCTAGATGCACTAGAAGACAAAAAGAATGCAGATGTAATATATACAGACTTTGCCAAAGCCTTCGACAAGTGTGACTATGGTGTAATAGCGCACAAAATGCGTGCTAAAGGAATAACAGGAAATGTTGGTAGATGGATCTATAATTTCCTCACAAACAGAACACAAAGAGTAGTAGTCAACAGAGTAAAGTCTGAGGCAGCTACGGTGAAAAGCTCTGTTCCACAAGGCACAGTACTAGCTCCCATCTTGTTTCTCATCCTCATATCTGACAGACAAGGATGTCAGCCACAGCACCATGTCTTCCTTTGCAGATGACACTCGAATCTGCATGACAGTGTCATCCATTGCAGACACTGCAAGGCTCCAGGCAGACATCAACCAAATCTTTCAGTGGGCTGCAGAAAACAATATGAAGTTCAACGATGAGAAATTTCAAATACTCCAATATGGTAAACATGAGGAAATTAAAACGTCATCAGAGTACAAAACAAATTCCTTCCACAAAATAGAGCAAAAAACCAACGTCAAAGACCTGGGAGTGATCATGTCGGAGGATCTCGCCTTCAAGGACCATAACATTGTATCAATCGCATCTGCTAGAAAAATGACAGGATGGATAATGAGAACCTTCAAAACTAGGGATACTAAGCCCATGATGACACTCTTCAGGTCGCTAGTTCTATCTAGGCTGGAATATTGCTGCACATTAACAGCACCTTTCAAGGCAGGTGAAATTTCTGACCCAGAAAATGTACAGAGAACCTTCACGGCGCGCATAACGGAGATAAAACACCTCAATTACTGGGAGTGCTTGAATTTCCTGAACCTGTACTCCCTGGAATGCAGGCGGGAGAGATACATGATTATATACACCTGGAAAATCCTAGAGGGACTAGTACCGAACTTGCACACGAAAATCAGTCACAATGAAAGCAAAAGACTCGGCAGACGATGCAACATCCCCCCAATGAAAAGCAGGGGTGTCACTAGCACGTTAGAGAGACAATACAATAAGTGTCAGGGGCCCGAGACTGTTCAACTGCCTCCCAGCATACATAAGGGGGATTACCAATAGACCCCTGGCTGTCTTCAAGCATGCACTGGACATACACCTAAAGTCGGTACCTGACCAGCCGGGCTGTGGCTCGTACGTTGGATTGCGTGCAGCCAGCAGTAACAGCCTGGTTGATCAGGCTCTGATCCACCAGGCGGCCTGGTCATAGACCGGGCCGCGGGGGCGTTGACCCCTGGAACTCTCTCCAGGTAAACTACCATAGATATGGTATAGCACATTTATGTAAAAGACATGGGAACAAAATAAGTAATGTATGGTTTTCTTCCCTCAGATGTCCACCATCTCTGGCTCACAATTCTTAGCAGCGCAGTAGAACCTCTGGTCACGAATGCTTCTGAACATGAACAAATCAGTTTGTGACTAAAATATTTGCCAAATTTTTGCATCTGGTCATGAACAAGTAATTGGGTGCCGAACAAACACAGCCATGCCAATTTTTCACATTCCGTGCCATTTTTTCGCACTCGTCAATTTTCTCCATTTCCTGTTGCTTGTGTACACCTAACAAAGACCCTCACCTTGTAGTCAGTGTCAGCCAGACGTGCGTTCATTCACTGTGAACTCCTTGTGTTGTATTTCATTTGCTTTTGAATTCATTTTGTTTTCTTGGTTGTTTATGGTACTTTTTTCTCTGTTAATTAAGGTTTTTTCTCTATTAAACTGTGCATTGTTTTGTATAATTAACCCTTTGACTGTTTCAGTCGTATATATACATCTCACGAGCCAATGTGTTTGACGTATATATACTCAAAAATTCTAACGGCTTCAAATCGAGCGGGAGAAAGCTGGTAGGCCCACATGTGAGAGAATGAGTCTGTGTGGTCAGTGTGCACTGTATAAAAGAATCCTGCAGTATGAAGTGCACAATGAGAAAAAAAAAAACTACAAACGTGTTTTTGGATTAAAACACCAACTTTGAGGTGTACTTTCGTATAGTATTTATGGTTGTATTCTCGTTTTCTTGATCTCATTTGATAGAATGGAAAACATACTGCAGAAATAGAGAGGATTTTGATTGGATTTACTATGAAAAGGACCTTGAAATGGAGCTCAAAGTAGGGGAAACGTTTGATTTCTGCAGATGTTCAAGAGTAAACAAATGACGTCATTGTCTAATAAATGCCCAACTAGCCATTCTAAAATGCAGTCATGAATGGGTTGACATTATTTATACATTACACTATTGCAGCAGTCTGCATAACAGTAAATCTTTTTATTTTTTGTTTGAAAAAAATTCAAAACAGACAGCAAGAGTAATATCAGATGGGCCTGGAGACATAACTAATGAACAAAGAAAATGTTATTTTAGAGCCAAGAATGTCTGCATTGTTCATTCTGGACCCTATTTTGAAACTGGCATATTTTTTAACTTGCATGAAATTGGCCAAATTGCTAATTTCTGACCACTTTATTGGGTAGTTGAAATTGGTAAATGGGCAGTTTCTTGTACTAAATCGATAGAAGAAATAGAGTTCTAAAGAAGTAGCTACGAGCTTGGTCAACTGGAACAATGGAATTAGTCGAAAATAGGGCTCAAATTGGGCGAAATTGCCGATTCGTAAATATCGCCGAGGTTGCTAATTTCCTGAGAGTGTAATTCCATAAGTTTTCCATTAAATTTCATGCTTCTGGTGTCATTACGAACGGGAAAAGATTGTCTATCATTTCATAAGAAAATTTTTTTTTTTTTTTTCAAACATTTTGCGACACCAGGAGACACCTCAGGATTTGGGGTTGCGACAGTCAAAGGGGTTAAGGAATTTTCAAACTTTGATTATTTTTTCTGTGATAAAAAAAAAAATATTTATAGTGAATGATTCGTAGGGGTTCAGAATGGTCTCGTGCAATGTTAGTTTTCTCTGTTGTTCAAGGATTTCTCAGTGTTATTCATGGTTTTTATATTTAGTTTACTATTATTGTGCATTCTATGGTATAATTAACTATTTTTGTGCTTAAAATCTTAAAAAAAAATAATATTTACATATAGTTTGTATGGGTCTAGAATGGATTAATCTTATTTACATACAATCCAATGGGGAAATTAGATTCGGGTCGCAACTTAAGTTTTGGAACAAATTATGGTCATGACCAGAGGTTCCACTGTACCTTTTTTACAACCTAATGTCTCCCCCCCCCCCCAAAAAAAAAAGGTATTTTGAGGTGTCTGTCAAGACAAAAAATGTTATTCATAGAGGCAAAGAAGGGAATGTATGAGAGTATTGTGGTACCAATATTCTTATCTGGGTGTAAAGCATGGGTTGTAAATGCTGCAGCGAGGAGGAGGCTGGAGGCAGTGGAGATGTCGTGTCCAAAGGCAATGTGTGGTGTAAATATTATGCAGAGAATTCGTACTGTAGAAATTAGGTGGTGGTGTGGAGTTGCAAAAAGTATTATTCAGAGGGCTGAAGAGGGGTTATTGAAGTGATTTGGTCATTTAGAGAGGATGAAGCAAAATAGAATGACTCAGAGTGCATAAATCAGTATTGGAGGGGAGGAGGGGGTAGGGGTAGTCCTTAGAAATGATGGAGGGATGGGGTAAAGGAGGTTTTGTGTGCAAGGGGCCTGGACATGTAGCAGGTATATGTGAGAGTGTTAGATAGGAGTGAATAGAGGCAAATAGTTTTTGGGACTTGATGAGCTGTTGGAGTGTTAGCAGGGTAATATGTGAAGGGATTCAGGGAAACCGGTTAGCTGAACTTGAGTCCTAGAGGTGGGAAGTACAATTCCTGCACTTTAAAGGAGGGGTTTGAGATATTGGCTGTTTGGAGTGACATCTAAACTGTCATATCTGGGAACCTCTGCAAAGACAGTGACTATGTGTGAAAGATGGTGAAAGTGTTTCTTTTTTTGGGGGGTCACCCTGCCTCAGTGGGAGACAGCCGGCATAATGAAAAAAAAATCGTTATACATTTTGGTATGTGAAGTTCCTATGCATTAAATATTGAAAAATTCATAAAGCAATAGTGCAAACTGGGAAAATCCTTTAAAAAATATCAAAATTATCAATAAAAACTGTTAAAAGTTGCAAATAGCATACGTGACTTACCTTTATAGGTCTGTGTCGATTGGGTTCCTTGATTCGCAGCCAAAGCAGCGCCGCAATGGACATAAGTATAAACAATGCCTCGGTGAATGAGATATAGTTAATAAGAGCTTGCATATCAGAGGTAATGAGCATGAATACTGTCATTATACCCTGCAGAAGTAAACAAAAAGATTTAATGCAGTTACTGAACATATACAGTATAAAAGTAATGACAGTTGCTAACAAAAGATATACAGTGGACCCCCGCATAACGGACGCCTTGCATAGTGGACAATCCGCATAGCGGACGCTTTGTTCGCTAAAATTTTGCCCCGCATAGTGGACAAAAACCCGCTCAGCGGCCTTCGTCCGAGACGCGTCCAATGTGCGGCCTGAGCCACGCTCACATGTTCCGCGGGTGGCATTGTTTACCAGCCAGCCTCCGCGGTAACATCCAAGCATACAATCGGAACATTTTGTATTATTACAGTGTTTTTGGTGATTTTTTTCTGGAAAATAAGTGACCATGGGCCCCAAGAAAGCTTCTAGTGCCAACCCTACAGCAATAAGGGTGAGAATTACTATGGAGATGAAGAAAAAGATCATTGATAAGTATGAAAGTGGAGTGCGTGTCTCCGAGCTGGCCAGGTTGTATAATAAACCCCAATCAACCATTGCTACTATTGGTGGTACAGCTGCTGCTGCTGCTGTACCACCGTCAGCTGCTGCTGCACTGTCAGCTGCTGCTGCTGTACCACCGTCAGCTGCTGCTGCTGCTGTAGTACCGTCTGCTGCTGCTGTAGCATCGTCTGCTGCTGCTGTAGCATCGTCTGCTGCTGCTGCTGCTGCTGTAGCATCATCTGCTGCTGCTGTAACATCGTCAGTTGCTGCTGTAGCATCGTCTGCTGCTGCTGTAGCATCGTCTGTTGTTGCTGTAGCATCGTCTGTTGCTGCTGTACCACCATCAGCTGCTGCTGCTGCTGTACCACCGTTGTTGGTGTGGCTTATTGAGAATACCAAGAAACAATTAACCCCAGAGGGTTAGCTACCCAGGATAACCCAAGAAAGTCAGTGTCATCGAAGACTGTCTAACTTATTTCCATTGGAGTCCTTAATCTTGTCTCCCAGGATGCAACCCACACCAGTTGACTAACACCCAGGTGAACAGGGAAAATGCCTGGAACTAGTGCTCATATTGGTGAATTTAGAGCCAGCAAAGGTTGGTTTGAGAGATTTAAGAATCGTAGTGGCATACACAGTGTGATAAGGCCTGTTCTGGAAGAAAATACCAAACAGGACCTACAGTACTCAGGAGGAAAAGGCACTCCCAGGACACAGTGTCTCATCAGTCATTGCTGCATCTTCAATAAAGGTGTCATTTATTCTTCATTTAGTAGAGTAGTACATGCACAATATATATTGAGCATGTACTACTCTATTATTGTGCATGTATCCTTCTCTTTGTGTGTAGGAAAATGTATATTTCATGTGGTAAAAATTTTTTTTTCATACTTTTGGGTGTCTTGCACGGATTAATTTGATTTCCATTATTTCTTATGGGGAAAATTCATTCGCATAGCGAACATTTCGCATAACAGCCAGCCCTCTTGCATGGATTAAGGTCGCTATGCGGGGGTCCACTGTATCAGCATCAGTACAGCAAGATAAATGTGGTTGGATTTTTTTTGTCTATCTTAAGACACAGTATCTTAATAAAAATAAAATTATTATATATTTAATCTTTAAAAAAGATATCTAGGATGCACTAGGTATAGCTAAATTTTAAATGAAATTTAGTGCAGCCTTTATAATGGTTAGCACCAGTTCTCCAATGTAGAACAACCATTACAGTATGGTGATGTTGCAGTTCCAAACTATGATGTCAACACACCTCTAGCAAGAGTGATTGAACGAGTGATGGTGACAGTATTTCCTCTTTTTCAGGCCACCCTACCTTGGTGGGAGATGGCTGATGTGTTGAAAAAATATCACCTAATGTTATGCTGTATAATTATTATAACCAGTTTTATCAGTAAGTAGAATTGTTTAAATAGTAGCTGCTTATTTTGATGGTTTTTATTACAAAAATTATGCTTAAACACATCATGCTGATACTGCTGAAAGTACAAAGATTTCATGGCAAAATATGCTTTATTTTGTGCCTGCCAAAGTTTTGTTGTATATAAACTACATTATTTGTACCACAAAAAAAAAAAAATGTATTGTATTATATACTAACCAAAAATACCAGAGACGGGACTGGCGTGTAATTTTTTATATTAATAAGTGCGAGGATTTGAGGAAGGTGACCTTGTCGAGCACCCACGAAGAACAGCCGTGAAGAGGCAAAGATCCCACCATTTAAACTTCCAAATGTTGAACATGCCACAAAGAAAGGCATTGTCCAGGTCATAACACCCAACATACGATTACCAAAGGACTGAAAAGAAAAGATTCATACCCATGTTACTTTTCCTTTTTTTTAGTCACTAAACCTCTCAGTATGATATGGGTTTAATCAGCTTGTTTAATCAAGGGAGAAAAATTGCTTATGATAATTGTCAGTATTCTGTGTGAATTCTGCCTGTTAAACGATAGCCAACATTACAATCCCTGCAACGAAGAAAAAGAAAAAATATCGTATATTACTAGTTCTGTAAGTGATTAGTTGGCTTGAGAAACTGGGTGAACTCATTGGGACAATATATAATAGTTAAACAAACGAACTGTGATAATATCTCCTGGTTGAGAAAACGGTTGCAAATAGAGGGGAAAAGTTTGCAACCAGTAAATCTGGTTGTTGAAAAAGTGGGAGCAGGTCATAAGCAGAGGAAAGGTCGTAGGTTTCTTTTATTTACAATTGTTACACAAGTGTTTGTCAAGCAAGGGACCACTATATGCAAAAAACACTTTAAGACTATGTACTTAATGTACACAATATCATATAAGTTAAAGTGAAAAATATGAAACAGTGGTTACATAGGCACATTTAGAGAACTGTCAAATTTTGTGGTTTATGGCTTTGTGACCTTTCATCAGCAAATGGAAGAAATATGGGTACAGTATAATAAGAAAATGCTTCAAGAGGAAACTAAACAGTCTCCTGAAAGATGTGATGGATCAGCCAGGTTGTATGGCTATGTAGGTCTTTGGACGATGAGCAGCAACAGCTTCGTTGGTCAGGGAAGCCTTGTCTTTTGGTAAGAGCAGAAATGGTAAACACTTTGGAGAAAATTTTTATAAAGTATATTTCCATCTAAATAAGACATTTTCAAGTCAATACAAGGAACTTGAAAGTATGACATATATACACAGAAAGAGGGTGAAAAGACACAATACAGCACCACATAACACCTATAACACCAGTGAGGTGCAAGGGTCTTTGCATCACCAGCAGGAGTTACTTGTACCTAGCACTGTTTTTTCCTCTGTAAAATAAGTCTGGCAAGTGGACCTGCAACAATAGATGTTCCCAGATTGATGGTATTGCTGGCTTGAATGTAGACACCATGCTAGTCAATAAAGGGTGCTTCACCTCATATGATATGGATTACAATATTTTGTGAATGATTTTGCATTATGCTCCTACTCTTAATTTTAAAAACTTAAAAGCAATTATTACAGACCCAAAAGAATCTCATATTGTGGATTATAGCTGGTTAAGAGTAAGAGGGTAAAACAGAGAAAGGTGGGAATAACAAAGAGAGATGGGGACTGAAAGGGGTGGTAAAATATGTTTCAGTTTTTTCACAATTGACAATTTTAAATAAGGCCTTGCATATGCCACACATACCATTCAATGAAAGTTAGAGACAGACAATATATCAAGATTTATAGCATATTTAAAGTTTACTGAAATGGACAGATGCAGAATTATCAGTCTGTGGAAATTAGCCTAAATTATGTTTTTATATTATTTGAAAAAAAAAAAATAGCAAAGAAAATTTTGTATATATATTAGTCAGTGCTGTACTGAGAATAAGATCTGACATAAATGATACATTAAAATTTAAAGAGAGTGTGAGTGAGTAATAGTTATCAAGATTTGCATATAAGCCTATTAAAATTTCTTAGGATTTATAAAGAAAGAATGTAAGAGGGGTCACATTAAACAAATATACAACTGATAAGGTGAAAAAATTATTTTCTTTTTTTTACATTAAATAAATGCATTTCTTCTCTTTAAATGAAGGATACAAAGGTTAAGCTGGGAAAATGAAAATAAAAATAGTTATTCTGTATCATAAAATACAAGAGCGACTCGAGAATATAGCATAAAGGAAATTCTCCAGCCCTGCTAAATAATAAGCAGATGATGATACAGCATATATATTACTAAATGTAAAAAGAAGAAAAACTACATGAAAGCGTTTCTTCTTTTCCGAGTCACCTGCCTCAGCGGGAGATGGCCGGTGTGTGAAAAAAAGGCATATAGATGTAGACCTTCACTGCCCTGCTGGACAAGTGGAGAGAGAGAGAGAGAGAGAGAGAGAGAAATTAATGTAGAAGCATTATAAAATATCTACATAGACTCACCACAGCTACAGCACTAGAAGACAGAATCTCACTCCGTGTGAGAACAGCAAGGTAGGCCACATTTGCCAGAAAGTAAACTATAGTCACAAGTGGCATCGAGATCATAATGGCCCGTGGTAGGTTTCTGAAAAAAGAAGGGGTCATTATATTTAGATTTATGCAAATTACAAAAATATAAGTTGCTGCATGGGTTTACCTGTTGGGCATTTCTGGCAGGAAGTCGCATTAAAACTTTAGAAATAGAATTTTTTCTGGAAAATCTACAAAAGCATGCAGACTGACCTAGATCAAACGTAGCATTAAGGCACAATATCAGGCTATTAAGAGAATTAAGGGAGAAAAAGATAATGAGAAATCAAAACTTGCCCAATGCCTTTTCAGAAAGAAGTTGAATGAATAATCAGGCAAAAAGTAATTAACATATAATCGAGTCACGAAAATTGTGGATAATTCTTCTACCCCTCTCAATAGACATGTTATCTTTAAAGGAAATTTGGTATTCAGTATCATATAAAAGCTTAATAGAACTGAGTACTGAGTATTAAAGCAGTCTTTAACAGTCATCGATGAGACCAGTGCTTATTCCTCTTACAGCCTTACACTTGTATACCTCGTGTTATGGTTAAGGTTATTACTGTGTATACCCATTAATATTTTCTCAGATGACTTAGATAACACTGATAAATAAGTTACTCTTGTGATCATTTACAGTATTATCATATATTTATTCTGATAAATTTTCTTTCTCTTTACACAGTTGTATTTGCAGGTTAAAAACTGTTCACTATACAGCCAGCAGTAACAGCCTGGTTGATCAGGCTCTGATCCACCAGGAGGCCTGGTCACAGACTGGGCCACAGGGGCATTGACCCCCAGAACTCTCTCCAGGTAAACTATACCTCAGCTCATTTCAAAGACCCAGTCCAAGGCACACTACCACTTCCAGGATGCAGCCCACAACAGGTAACTAATACCTGCTTACCTATTTACTGCCCCGTGAACAGTGGAAGAAAGCATAACAGTTCAACTAACTGTGAAAATCGAATATTTCCTCTGTAAGTTTTTAGGAAAGAAAAAGTGCATATGGAACAATTAATAATTTTGTTTACTTAATTTTCTGTTGGAAGGGACAGGTTTACAAATAATGATTAAATTTAAAAATATTTTACAAAAGAATCAAAAAGCTGAAAAGGTCGATAGGTTTACGGAAACAACATAAGGGTTTAAAAACAACCAGCCTGAGAAGAGTTGTGCGGGGATGGGGGGGATGGGATGCATGGAGTGGCGTAAGAATGGGCATATCCCTCTTGACAGCCTTGTCCCAGCTTCCACTGACCACAGTGTTACAGGCTGACGCTCACTTTTACTCGGGCCAGATTGGTTAATGCTATACTGCTTGACACGTGTCATACGAGTAGGCAATCATATAATGAAAGCATCAACAGCAGCAACTGTCTGGATATAATATATCAACAGCATTTCCAGTAGGTTGTAGATGGTGTTTAACACCAACACTAATGAGAATAAGACGTAAATGCAGTGTCTGGATTTATTAAAGAGGCATATTTGCCTGTCAGGACCTTCATCAAGTGGCACAGCAAGGAAGTGGGTTAGCAGGGGGAAGAAATCACTTCCCTGACCACATTCAGTGCCATTTTGTCCTTCCTTTTTAGCTGTATTGTAAAATTATTTGTTATTTCAATTATATACTAGCATGTTTGCTTATTTTAAAATCATCATTTAAGCAATCTAATACATAAAATGCAATTAACGTTTTTCTACATGGAATAGATGGCATTTTTTTTTTTTGTGCATGCTCAGTCTTTTCTCTTAACATTAGAACCTGTCTTCATCAATCCAATGCATGCAGAGAATCAAATTTTATGGAGTAGTATTTATAAAGCATCACGAGTCAGGTGCTGCAGCCAAGGATGGGGTAAGTAATGGTTGTGTCTGGTTTAAGTAAGATGAATCTAATGAGAATATCTGAAATCAAAACTGCCAGTATTCTGTGTGATGGGTTTGGCAAATGCAACAAGAAAAGATTCTGGGGTGCTGATCAGTTTCTCAGATGACTAATTGGCCATCTTAGAACTTCAAGAGATGGCTGTGGGAGTTTCATTGAAGAGTGTAGCTGTTGTTTAAATACTATGACATGCATCATCTCAAGCTTTCTTGAAGTCTTCCCCACATAAGATCTGTAGTATCCCCATCACGCTTCATTAACAATTCTAGGAGAAAAGCCAAGAAAATCATCTAAATGACAAGATGGTCACCAGAGTATTTTGGGTGCCTCTAGCCTTTTTGCCATATCAGAGGGATAATCCACCCTGTATTAATCTTTTCAAACAAAAATACAAAAAAAAAAAATCGATTTAACAGATTTCGGATTTGATGAATAATTTGTTGTCTGGACAAAGTGCAGAAACAATGGGCAAAGTTAGTTACATCCAGTACTGTCCATCACTTGTCACGATTCTCTCAAAAATGCTCTCTCATACCATTAATAATAATAAAGAAGTATAAATTCATAATGTAATATATTACCACTAGTTCTTTCAAGAATGTTTTATAATTTTTTTTTTTTTTGTCTTGTAAACAAGAGAATTTTTTTTTGTGCTGGATGGGACAAGCTGTGAAAGATATGTCGGCCAGCAGCAACAGCCTGGTTGACCAGGTGAGCACCAGACTGCCTAGGCTAGAGCCTAGTCGCACTATACTGAAGGTAAACGTTAAGGGGTCTCTTATAAATGGTTGCTTAAAATTTTTTTAAATTTCTTTTTCGTCTTCCAATGTTTGTTTATAATGTGAGAACACCTTGTTTTGTTCCCACCTGACTAAGCTTTTAGAATAGTGATAAGATGACAAGTAAATCTTACAAACTAACTACTTACACTCTTATTACTTTAGTTCTTAGTAATAAAGGCAGAATTACTGACAATATGTTAGGTAAAAGGACACCTAACAAATGCAAAACATTACGACATTTACTGTCATAATATTTTGCTCTCCAAGAGCTCTGTCAAGCCATTATGTTTGACAAAGTTCCTGGAGAAAGAAATGTTGCCACAATAAACTTTCACATTAGATGCACATATGTCCTTTTACCAAACTGTAGTTCTTATTTATGTACTATAGTACTTCTTTTCCAATTAGAGAACCCTATTCTAAGATCAAGTCACAGAGGAGTAAAGATCCCCAAGATAATTAACAGATAGCTGATATACCATATATACATAGAAAAAGAATTTTAAAAATGAATATGAAGCTGTTGAAAGCTACAGACAAACCAATTTTTGTATGCATGCTAAGCTTAAAGAATGCTACTAAATTATATCACTTGTGAATGCCTATGCTTAAAGCAACATTCATCTTACTGTATTTCATTAACTTAACATGCTGTAACTACTTGTGCTACAAACTAAAGTTAGCTTTGCTATACTTTATAAATTTAACATGCTATAACTTTACCTGTGGTACAAACCATAGGTAATCTATTTCTTATTCTCATATCCAACATAGCACTGTATCATCCTTTGTGACAGTACTAAAATTTGTATGAGAGCAGCATCCATTGAGGAAACTACAAATCTCAAAGTTGATCCTCCTTATATTTGTAGTGGAAAGAAAGAGGCTCGGAAGATAATACAGAATACCCCAACGAAAAGCTGGTGAGAAATGAATATACACTAAGAGAACTCAGTAAGTGTAAAGGAACCACGTATTTTCAACACCCTCCCTTCACACATAAGGGAAATTACCAACAGGCCCCTAGCTGTCATAAAGAGAGCTGGATAAGTTCAAGGGAGAGTTCTTGATCAGGTAGGATGAGGTACCTACATTGGACTGAATGCAGCTAGCACCAACAGCCTGGTTGATCAAGCCATCAACCAGGAGACCTGGTCTGGGACAGAGAGGCAGTGACCTCCCATATTCGTGTTCGGTTAATCTTCAAACAAACACTTTTAATTTCACAAGGTACAGTACATAGTTTTATAAGACTGAATGAAAATTGCAAGTACCAAGTCCTGTATCATGCAAACTTAACATGCTGTACCTTTACCTCTGCTACAAACTACAGATAGCTTACTGTATCAAGCAAACTTAAGACACTGTCAGTTTACCTGTATGGATTTTTCAGCTCCTCCACAACAAAGTTCAAGTAGTTCCTGAAAAAGAACGATTCTTTGAATTGAAAAATTCCATTTAAGAACATAAGAAAGAATGAACACTGCAACAGGCCTACTGACCCATGCAGAGCAGGTCCATGTCCCCCCCATATTAGACCAATGATCCCCCCCCCCCCCCGGATTAGCCCAATGACCCACCCAGTCTGGTCATCTCCACTCAAGGATGGAGCACTGCACCAGACCCAGCAGCACAAGCTAGTGAGGTCCAACTCACACCCATCCACACCCACTCATGTATTTATCTAACCTATTTTTAAAACTACACGTTTTAGCCTGAATAACTGTACTTGGGAGTTTGTTCCACTCATCCACAACTCGATTACCACAACAGTGCTTTCCTATATCCTTCCTGAATCTGAATTTTTCCAACTTGAAACCATTGCTGCGAGTCCTGTATTGGCTGGAAATTTTCAGCACGCTATTTAAATCCCCTTTATTTATTCCTGTTTTCCATTTATACACCTCGATCATATCCCCCATAATTCTACGCCTTTCGAGAGAGTGCAGATTTAGGGCCCTCAGTCTATCCTTATAGGGAAGATTTCTGATACATGGGATCATCTTTGCCATCCTCCTCTGTACGTTTTCCAGAGCATTTATATCCATTTTGTAATACGGTGACCAGAACTGTGCAGCATAGTCTAATCAAGGATATATAGAGTTGAAGAACAACCTGAGGACTTCTATTATTTATACTTCTAGATATGAAGCCAAGAATTCTGTTAGCTTTATTGCAAACACTAATGCACTGTTGTCTTGGTTTTAGATTACTGCTAACCAGAACTCCTAAATCCTTTTTGCAGTCAGTAGTATGAAGATCTACATTATTTAGTTTATATGTGGCATGGTTATTTAACTGTCCAACATTTAGAACTTTGCATTTGTCAATATTAAACTGCATCTGCCACTTCTCTGACCATTGCATCAGTCTATTCAAATCATCCTGGAGTGCTCTAGTGTCCTCATTAGAATGAATTGACGGCCTATTTTGGCGTCATCAGATCCTATACAACGTGTTTTCAATATATAAGGGAATTAATAATGTAAAACAAAGTGATAAGATCTTATAATGAAAGTGACTTAATATTTTGTAGTTCTGGAGGTGAGAAGTAAAATTCCTGCACTCTGAATGAGGGTCATTTAAATTCTGATGTCTGCACAGCTGTAAGACAGCTATTGAATGCTTCTTCAGCATTCTTGCTTAAAAAAATCAGGCTGGGGAAAATAAAGTAAATTGAAGATAAAGAAAAGAAAATGTGATATGCAATGTCAATATGGATAAGAATCCTGAAAACTTACTGTCAGTGAATATCAGTGGTAAAATATACCACCAGCATGTGAACAAGACAATATGTAGTTTCTGGCATTTACAGAGAAGATGTTTACTCCACCAAGGACTTCACCAATCCATGGCAGACTGATAAGAATGGTATACAATACCGACAAGATGAAATTAAGACACATGTGCAACATCTGGGTATCTTTATTGTAGACGTTTCGCCATCCAGTTGCTTTATCAATACAAATTCCAGGACATAACTTGAAGACAGTAGAACCATGTACAGAAGATGAGGTAATCAGTCCCTCAACCTTGGAGTAGGTGCAAAGAGCAGCGTAGCCGTGGAGAATCTCCACGACTATGCTGCTCTTCGCACCCTACTCCAAGGTTGAGGGACTGATTACTTCATCTTCTGTACATAGTTCTACTGTCTTCAAGTTATGTCCTGGAATTTGTATTGATAAAGCAACTGGATGGCGAAACGTCTACAATAAAGATACCCAGATGTTGCACATGTGTCTTAATTTCATCAAAGACTGACAAGTCTCTTGTGGACAAAACATCTTGGTAAATGCCATAAACTGCATACTGCATCTTATTCACATACTCAAACGAAAATCAAAGGCATTTACCACCCAGCAAAGGAGAATAGCCCCTGGTAGAAAGCTGTGGCAAAGGCAGCAAGGTCCCAGTTGGTGTTGTCGAAGGGTTTCTGATAGTTCTCCAGGTTGCCAGTAGCCAGGTGGTAGCCACCAGCCACAATAATAATGACGAGGGCCAACACCTTGGCTGCTGTGAAAACGTCCTGTACTTTGGTCGCCCACTTTACATTGGTGCAGTTCACCCACGTTAAGAAAACTGAAAAGATAATGTAAATTTTTAGATATGATCAGTGAAGCTGTCTTTTTTTGTTTTATATGACAGAGTTAAGTCATGAAAAGACCTACAATAGTTATTAAAGAAACTGACTATGTTGGACCCAACCTCTCATTCTTCAGATCATCCTGATTAACCCCCATGAATATTCCTCTGGTGCTGTATGACCTTTGTGGGTTTAGCACTTCCATGAATAAAATAAAATGTTACATATTAATTTCTATGTTACGAATCCATAAAATTAGTTGTTAGTAGTTAACTACTGCCCACATACCCATCCTGTGGGCAGTAGTCAAAAGATTACAGAGGTACATAATGGGTCCAGGGACTGGGCCCCACACAGCACAAAATCATTTCATAAGCATACAAAAAAATAGTGTGTTCCGAGGTTTACCACAAGGTTGGTCCCGGAACAACTAAGCTGGTTCTGGAACAACTGGGCTGATCCTGGAACTAAAAGACCTAGGACAAGAAGGTCAAATAGACCTTGTTTGACAAGGGAAGATGGAACAAAATGTACAAGAAAAAAATTCTTTCAGTATGAGGGTAATAAGCAAATGGAAGGCCGATTCCTGAAATGGAACTTGAAAGTCAACAAAGCAATACCTGAGGCCTCCACAGTAAAAAAAAGAAATATATTTGTTCCTCAAAGCAGTATTCACACCCTCTTTCCTTTTTTCTCTTATTCTTAAATCCTGCACAAAAGCAAGAGCTTCACGGCAGATACTTTAAATTGTATGAATGTCATCTAATGAGGTAAACAAATGCCAATAAAGGAGAACTATGGAGAAATACTAAAGAAATAAGGAGTGTGAGCCACTGGAAACAATATCTGTTATTGGTTGTGGGATCATTTCCTCCACAGCCCGGTATCAGACTAGATCTCTTAAACGGAAAAGGAAATAATACAAGACTAAGAACTATTTGGCAACAGGAGAGAAAAGATATGATGAATGTAAGTTGAAGTTTTAAAATTTATTAGTCATCTTATGCATTCAAGAGAGAGAGAAAAGACAAGCAATCTTGCCAGTCGGAAAAAACGTAGCAGTGTTTGTTTCGAGGTTACACGACAAAAAAAAAAAAAAAAAAAAAAAAAAAAAAAAAAAATGGAGATCTTGCCAGAGTGAAAAACGTTTAATAGGCTTCTGTTTCAAGCTTAAATGACAGGACTGCAACACATCCTTGGATGGTTGCCATCTACCAACCTACTACAACAGGCAAGCCTTTGGCACTGAAACGATGACTAGAAACAAGGTCCCATTAACTACGGTGCCCTGATACCAACTGAAGGGCTCACAATCTAAGGAATTGCAGCTATCCTCTCATTCCTTGAACCAAGCCTGGTTACCTATTCCCCAGGCGCTGTATTATCCCTCATGAATGTAATGTAAGAAGGCGAAAACATGAAGCCACGGTTACTGCAAGGCTTCCAAGCAACCAAACTATAACTGACAAGTAGGAAGGGCTCCTCCTTGAGACTCTCTGATCGCTGGTTCTAACCCCACCCGTGATATGGTTTGTTTGCAATCGTGTCATTACGATTTCGTGAGTCATTAAACCTTTCAACATGAGGGTAAATGTGCCTTGATGCTGGTGAGGTAGTCTCCATTCAAGGAATCTGAACTATTCTCCTTTCTTTTGGATCAAGGATGATTACCCCTCATTTCCCAGAAGCCATATGACCCCTATGGGTTTAGTGCTTCCCCTAAGTATAGCAATACTTACACAGTCGAGGTGGTTTATTTATATAAAGAGGTAACCAGTGTAGGAGTTTAAACGCAAGATTCGATCCTGGGTCCTGTAATACCCTAGCAGCTAGGCATGATGAATGAGAGTGAAGCAAGTGTCAAACATGAAGTAGAATGCATGAATCTCATGCAACCAACCGAGATAATCAGGTAAGCAAAGGTGCGTGTGCGTGAGAGAGAGAGAGAGAGAGAGAGAGAGAGAGAGAGAGAGAGAGAGAGAGAGAGAGAGAGAGAGAGAGAGAGACAGACAGACAGACAGACAGACAGACAGACAGAGAGAGAGAGAGACAGACAGACAGACAAAAGGGATGGAGCAGAGCAGAAACTTAACCACACGATACCTTCCCAGACACAAGGTACCAAAGGGTAGACTTCATAAAGGCGAGTTAATTATAAATAATTTACAGAGGACTATAATTGTGCGGTCATTCGTTACTTTTTTTCGTTGTATTTACAGATTAAGGTTCTGACATTAATCAATCTGTGGAAAATAATGTATTTTCCGAAAAATCCAGCGTGTATTTTTTATGAAAATTAGTGTAATACATTGTATTTAATAACAATTAATTTGTAAGTGAAAAAGAGAATCGAGAGGGAAGCTCTGCGCCTGCGCTGGGGGGGGGGGGGCAGGGAAGAGACGCAATTGTTTGTTGAATGTTACAGGCACTAATGTAATGTGCTGTATAGCCCTTGTGGCTTAGTGCTTCTTTTTGATTATAATAATAATAATAATCTAATGTAATGTGCTTAATTTTCGTCGCTCTAGGGGTTATATTGGGCTTAAAACCTCTCAAATAGGAGCCGAAATTGTTGGATGTGCATTCCTGCATAACTTGAGCATTAAACAGATGTACAAGACAGCTCCAGGAACCTCAGATAAGCTATCTAAATTATGTTTGTAATTCTGGCCAGTATTATCATCATAAATTTAGTTAGAGGGGGGTTCTGTACATGACAATCTCCAGACTAATTGGCAAGTGTTATAATTATAAATTCTCCTTCTGTTATATAAATGTGTATATGTAATCATTTATTAATTTTAATATACAGTCCACAAATTTATATTAAATTTACCAGAATTCCTGGTGATGTACATTTCATTTGCAATTAATACAGGTCTAGAGCAATTTGTGGAGAGAGATGGTAGGTATCGAAGGGGGACATTTTTTGCGACCTATGTGTCCTAAAAATTCCTACTTGTCTCTGTAACTTTGATAAATAATAATTATCTTTGTTACCATTTACTTGTATGTATCTAATGAGATTCATCCAGGTAAATGTAATTTTCCACACAGTCGTTGCCAACGTCAGGTGGCAACAAAGGGACTACTTAACTACTAACACTACCATGCTGATGTCAGCGAGGCTTCACGAGTGTTCAGTTGTAATGGCCCGTTAAACCAGCTTGCCTTTCCCAACATACTCGCCAAGTCGTCAGAATAACCCACTTAGATGACCAGCTGTCTCCGTCCCCCTCCCTCTTAGACGACACACCTTCCATCCTCATCCTCATCACTCCCCCCCCCCATCATCACTTATATCCCCACACCATCAATTTACCCCTACCTGTCTTCTCTCCCTTCTTCAAGCACTTCTAGAACACTCTTACAATTCATTCTCTCCGTAAATGCACTAGTCCACCAATGGGAGCGCCACTACCCTTCCTCGGATCAAACTTGTCCAGGCTCTGTACGATCTCTACAGTTTAGCGGCTATGAAAGATGTGTAATCATCAAAAGCCATAGAGGTGTTCCTGGGTTACCCTGGGTTAATAATTCGAATATTATCTTATGGACCAGGGAGAGAGAGGATCTAGTAGCGATCAATGAAGAGGTGGGGCCAGGAGCTATGGCTCGACCCCTTCAACCGCAAATAGGCACCCGCCAATCAGTCCGCGCTGATCGCTTAGATATCCACTAATGATTGTTCTGATCATTTTTATCTTTAATAGTGAGGTTGATCAGTTGATCTTAACCAACCAGTACACGTTGATCGTCTGCTCTTAACTAGTCAGAACGCTTCTACTTGGACCACTGAGAAGACCGAGTGTGTGTCGCTGTCAGGGGTCACTGAGGCTGGTACCTCTCCCTGGCCTCCTGGGTCAAGCAACATGGTAACTCAGGACACTTTCAGCAAAGAAAAAACAATATTTCAAGTTCTTCCACAGTGGGAGGGCTTTATCACGCACTTGATAAAGTCCCACCTCGGGTGATGAAGATCCACCGTGGATCCAACAACTGAAGGGCTTCTCCTCACAACCACACTTTCCATGTTATGGAAAGTGTGATTGTAGCACTGTCACTTGCCCATGCAAGGCCAGGGCTACGCCGCTCTCTGTCAAGCGTAACACACACTAGGAATCTTACCGCTCCTCAGTGCTATGCAGATAAGGAAATGGCTCAGCCTCCCTCGACTACATGCGGGCAACGTCAGACATGAGATGCGGTTTCTGAGAATACATAAGCCCCATGTTCCTGGGCCATGGAAGATATGACACCTTCGTCCCGTCTATCTCCATCTCCGTCAGCAAGTCCAATCTATTTCTTTTCTTCTGCCTAGCCAGTGGAAAGCTTTTTTTTTTTTTGACTGAGTTTAGTTTTTATTCTTTTCCTCTGTGGCAGGAAGATATTTTTTACTGTGCCAGTCTCTCGCATTTTTATTACTAAAAAACGCCTGACCAAGTTTTGCGATTTTTTTTTTATTTTACACCTGTCCCTTAATAGTACTTTTCTCGTAGAGATGAGCCAAAATGCATAGCCAAGCAAATGTAAGCTTAGTCCTTGCAGCTATTGCAGTGACTCCCCATGCACTGAGCACAGTTCAGCATGTGACCACCTGGATCATGTCTCACTGTTGCGACCCCTGAATGGGTCACAATGTATATAATGTATATTACCTGTTCTTATAATTTTATATTGCTTATATTTGCGATAATAGCTAAATCGTAAATATATTGCTTTATATTATTATTTGACTTAGTTACTTTTGTTAGGTAGGATGTAACATTTATATATATATATATATATATATATATATATATATATATATATATATATATATATATATATATATATGCAATAAGATCACAGTAAACAGGTGATTTCAGAATATGCAAAACAACCACTCTGAAAGAATAGAGAAATTCCAAGCGCTTTCGTGACTACTCACATTATCAAGGAGTAGTCACGAAAGCGCTTGGAATTTCTCTATTCTTTCAGAGTGGTTGTTTTGCATATATATATATATATATATATATATATATATATATATATATATATATATATATATATATATTCAGTGCTCATAGTTCAAGTCTTGATTGTCTAACTACTGTAATTATCGCTCGTTGTTCATTTCCCTGCCGGCTTCTCGGTGTTGCTGAGCAGCAACAGTCCACGGAGCTATCACGTGATCAGGTGGGGGTGTTCACACCTCACCTGTAGTCGTCAGTCTGGGCTAGACACTCTTGGTGGTTGGACGTATTCCTGACAAGACGTGCCTAACTCTCCCTTATTGGCAGATCGTCTCTGTCGCTTTCTTGTTGTTGGTTCTGTAGAACTCTGTTCACAGAACATTGTCTTAGTGATTTTCGACGTTGTACTGAGGTTGTGTGTCGCATAGACACTCTGAGCAGCTCAGGTCCTGAGCTGTAGCTTCTGACCTAACTTGCACTGGTATCTGTGTACTGTCACAGTCGGGGATTTTCTTATGCTGAACTTAGATTCAGTAGTATGGGAGTTTTGTAACTTTTGTGGAGGATCTGCTGATGGTCCCTACTTAGTGTCGTTATATTATCTCCTTGATCCTGATTCTGTGTCGCAGTTGCTTGTTATATTGCTATTGGGCTTAGCAGTCGTTTTATTGTTCAAGCAAGCTGTTCTGATTGCCAGGTGGTCAAGAAGTTAGTTAATGTGAGGACTTAGTCACTAGTTAAGTCTAGTCGAGTTTTGAGACATAGCGAACTACTTAGAGCACTTACACACATACACACAAACTTACTTGTACATATTTGTAATATCTTATTAAATGTTAATGTACCAGACGGTACTTAAGACGTATAAATGTGATATGTGCCTTCAGCACAATACTACTGTACACGAGAGAAGTGTAGGAACTTGTATCCTATATTATATTCAATTGATTAATTTAATTTACTTTGATCTTATACCTCTAGACTTTGTTATTAATAAATTTATTAAATTTTAATTTCTCTAGTTAGTAGCCTACCAGTTGTAATCCTGAAGCACTAATAATTCTTATTGAATTCTAATGGATAATTGGACCAGGATACTGACTAATTGTTACGAAAACCCAGTAACAGGCTGGATGCTTGAAGGGCAGTCCTTTCTAGTATTCACTGGAGATCTCTATGCTTATTAGAAATCGCGTTTTTTGTAACACTCGCTGAGCACAGACCAAGCTGCTGAGATCTCTTCCCTAAAACTCTTGGCCCCTGGCTCGCCTCCAGCACATCTGACTTGGTGTACAGAACCCAATAAAACACAAAGACCCGTTGCATTTGCCTGCAGCCCGTTCTGCAGTCTCCAACACTACTGCTCAACCAGTCAACCATCTGCATTATGGCCAAGATGGATTGGCCAGCAGAGCAGCAGTCAACACTATACAATTCTGAACGACCGACAGAATGTGGAAAATGCAATGCTGCATTTTGAGCATTGCTGGTTTTTTCAATGTTTTGTTCCTTGCCTGACGTCCCTTAGTTTTATAATATATACGGCACATCCAGAAATAAAAATTTTATATGCGGACGGAGGATCGAGCCTTCACCCCTCCTTGCACTGAATGACCCACTTGGATACGGCGACCCCATAAAAAATTTAATAACCTTATTCAAGAATAATTATATTATAAACAAGAGATAGTTCTAAATCCATAGAGATCACACAGCGCCTGGGGAATGGTAGTGATCAGGTTTGATCTAAGGAAAGGGCTTAAAATCCTTGGATCAAGAGAAATCCAGAAGCATTCAGGAACCCCAACAGAAGTGACAGCAGAGGGTAGAGTTCACCTGGCCCGAGTAGACAGAGTTCAGAGTTCATTATGAACACATTTTTTTTTCTTAAAATAAGAGTAGTACTAAAATAGCTGAATGGAAAAACTGGAGGCAATAAAATGCTATAGTCATTAGAAATTAATATATATATATATATATATATATATATATATATATATATATATATATATATATATATATATATATATATATATATATATATATATTCTAGGTAGTAGGTTGGTAGACAGCAACCGCCCAGGGAGGTACTACCGTCCTGCCAATTGAGTGTAAAACTGAAGCCTGTAATTGTTTTACATGATGGTAGGATTGCTGGTGTCTTTTTTTGTCTCATACACATACAAGATTTCAGGTACGTCTTGCTACTTCTACTTACACTTAGGTCACACTACACATACATGTACAAGCATATATATGCACACCCCTTTGGGTTTTCTTCTATTTTCTTTCTAGTTCTTGTTCTTGTTTATTTCCTCTTATCTCCATGGGGAAGTGGAACAGAATTCTTCCTCCGTAAGCCATGCGTGTTGTAAGAGGTGACTAAAATGCCGGGAGCAAGGGGCTAGTAACCCCTTCTCCTGTATATATTACTAAATGTAAAAGGAGAAACTTTCGTTTTTCCTTTTGGGCCACCCTGCCTTGGTGGGATACGGCTGGTGTGTTGAAAGAAAGAAAAGATAAAGACATATATATATATATATATATATATATATATATATATATATATATATATATATATATATATATATATATATATATATATATATATATACACTATATATGCGCCTGTAGTAGCAAATGGGTTCCTTCAATAGGGTGGGAGTGGGGGCTGCCGTAATGCTGGTGAAGTGGCTTTTGATTCAAGGAATTGGAGGTATCCTCCCTCCCCCTGTATTTGAGTCACGCAATTTTACTTAACATTTCCCATGCGCTGCACGACCCTTACGGCTTTAGCACCTCCCCATGGATATAAAAAGACAAACCACCACTAAAATACGGCGGGCACACTCACATATAACAGCTGCAGCGATAAGCCTCACAGCTACATCCGGAGGCTGCTCACAGTTGGGGAAGAGTGGTTGTAAGATGTAGTTGGCGAAGGTGAGAGCGATGACGGTGTTGCCTGTGGGCATGATGATGACCAGCGCTACCCACAAGTACAGGAAGGCAGGTAGGGCACCGAAGGCTTCGTGGATGTAAGCATAGTCGCCTCCGCTCTTGGGTATCATAGTTCCTGTAGGAGCAAGATGGAAGGGTGTCAGATGTCTACATGATCGAGGCTGCTATGGTGATTCCTCCAATAATAATCGCCGGGTCACCATCTGGAAAAGACCCGGACGGGACAGTATCGGCCAATCATTCAAGTTCCAATAATAATAATAATAATAATAATAATAATAATAAAGCTTGAAATAAGGATCTAAAATAGATAAATTTATATTTAAAAAGTATGTAGGAAAGTACTGGTTCTGGAATAAGTTCCATACCTGAAACAACGTTCCAGGTAAGGTCATGGAAGCTAAAGCATGAATTAAGCCCTGTTAATCAGTTCACACAGTGTTAACTGTCGACTTCACGAGGGTCACTGAGGCTGCATGTCACCTGCTCACCAGTCAAGAATATTTTTAATCCCTAATGGGGGGATTAAAGTAAGTTCTCGGTATATATACACACACCGAAAGTATGTATAGACCTCTCGGTGTATATGATGAGAGAGGTGTGCATATGTCAGTGAATATACTCTACGCTAATTTTAATTCCTGGTTTCAAGGATTATACTGTATGGTAGACCCTCAAAAGAGGTTCGCTGATGCTGGTGAGGGAGCTCTTGATCCAAGGAATTAGACCTGTGCTCCAGTTCCTTGAATTGAGCCTGAATGCTTTAGAATATTTACTTTGTCTTATACTTAATTCTAACTATAGATTCACTATAAATCTTATGATAACAAGCATTGATCCTAATACCAACCTCTTATTGAATGACTTACATGAATCAAACAGTAACTGTAATTACTACACAGCAGAACAATCAAAGGCACTTCTCAGAGCCAACAAAAACATAACTGTCTTTAACTACAATATCAGATCTTTAAGTAAACATTACGATGACCTCATAGCATTACTAAATTCCCTGCATGCCAGTATATCCATCATTACTCTCACTGAAACCTGGCTAAAGTCTGATACTACAGATGTCTATGCCATTCCTGGTTACACAGCCATACACAACTGTAGGCCAGATCAACAAGGGGGTGGCACAGCCATATACTACTCAGACCAACTAGAATGTATCACTAATACTTGCACAAGGGATGAACATGGGGAATATATAATAGCTAAATTCAAATCCAAATACCTACAAAAACCTCTCACAGTGATAAACATCTACAGAGTACCACAGTCAATCATTAGCCGTTTTAGTGACAACCTAGGAAGTATGATAACTGATGCACGCATGAACAAAGATCACTTACTACTCTCACGTGACTTCAATATAAATCTCCTACAAGACCAGGACCCACATGTTACTGAATTCACAAACACTATGAGTAACTGCATGTTGCTACCATCAGTAACAACACCTACAAGAGTTACAGAAACTAGTGTTTCCCTACTAGACCACATCAGGGCCAACACCATATCCCCTTTAAAATCAGGCATAATCACAGATAATACCACAGATCACTACCCTACCTTCCTCATCACAAATCTTGGGAAATTACCCAAAGACACTACTAAAGTCACTTTCAGACTTCACAATGAGGCAGCCATTAATAACTTCACAGCAGCAGTAACAAACATTGACTGGCACACTGAGCTAGAAATCTATACAGATATTGATGAATGTATTAATAATTTTCTAAAAAAGACCCAATACCTCTACAACAAGCACTGCCCCCCAAAAACTAAACAGATGACAGCTAAGAGACTGAACAGTCCCTGGCTAACACCCAGCATCCTCAAATCCATAAATACAAAGCACCTATACGAAACACAGTACAGAATGGGTCACATAACCAGAGACCAAACAAAACGTTACTCGTCAATCCTAACCAGCCTGATAAGAAGGGCTAAAAAACTGTATTATGAGAACAGATTATCCAACTTACGAGGTGATATAAAAAAGACCTGGAAAACCCTATCAGAAATTCTAGGAACAAAAAAGATATAACGAAATAGCGAAATTGAATTAACAAAACCAGATGAACCCAAACTCCCACCAACTGAAACAGCAAACAGACTCAGTAATTTCTTCTCCACTATTGGAAAAAACCTTGCCAATAAAATACCAAGCTCAGATACCCCACCCAATGACTACCTCACTGGCAACTACCCGAACACACTGTTCCTAGCTCCGACTAACCCTACTGAAGTCTCCCTTATTATCAATACACTAAAAAACAAGGCAGGAGATTTAAATACCTTACCACCCTTTATATACAAAAAAAGCGTCACAAGTACTATCACCAATCATTGCAACACTCTTTAACAAATCCATAGAATCCTCTACCTTCCCTACAGTTCTCAAAATAGCAAGGGTCACCCCGATCCATAAAGGAGGAGACCAAACAGACTTGAATAACTATAGGCCAATATCCAACTTACACCCTCTCTCTAAAATCTTCGAAAAATTAATTCATAAGCGAATCTATTCCTACCTCATCTCGCACAACATACTCGACCCCTGTCAATTTGGGTTCAGGCCTAATAAAAATACTAATGATGCTATTATACACATGTTAGAACAAATATATATTGTGCAATAGAGAAAAAAGAAGTCCCACTGGGGATCTTCATTGCCTTGCGTAAAGCTTTTGATACAGTTGACCATAACTTGCTCCATATAAAATTGTCGCACTATGGTATAAGAGGGCACTCCCTCAACTACCTAAAGTCTTACCTCAGCAACAGAAGCCAATATGTGTACACAAACGGGGCAAATTCTTCCGCACAGCCAATTACAGTTGGTGTCCCACAGGGAAGTGTCCTAGGCCCTCTACTCTTTCTCATATACATAAATGACCTACCAAATGCATCGCAACTACTCAAACCCACACTATTTGCAGATGACACTACATACGTCTTCTCTCACCCGAGCCCAGTCACGCTAGCCAATACTGTAAATACCGAATTACAGAAAATATCTACCTGGATGAGTACTAACAAACTTACTCTAAACATTGACAAAACCTACTTCATTCAGTTTGGTAACAGAGCTACATACGTCCCTCTTAACATAATGATAAACGGATCACCTATCACAAAATTCACAGATGGAAAATTTTTAGGAATCCACCTTGATAATACTCAAATTTCAAACACATATACAACAAATTTCCAAAAAAAAATCCAAGACCGTAGGCATACTGTCGAAGATACGGTACTATGTTCCACAGTCAGCCCTCCTGGCCCTATATCACCCATTTATTTACCCCTATCTCAGCTATGGAATTTGTGCATGGGGCTCAACAACAATAAACCATCTCAGACCATTAATTACCCAACAAAAGGCTGCAGTCAGAATGATAAATTCTCACTGCAGGCAGCACACTCCACCAATATTCAAAACTCTAAACCTACTCACCATACAAAAGATCCATACTTACTACTGCACCTACTACATTCATAGAACACTTAACTCTGATATAAACCCTCCCCTCAAACGTCTCCTTACCAACCTCAACAGAACACATGACCATAACACAAGGCACAGATCACTCTTTGATGTTCCTCGTGTCCATCTCACGCTATGCAAAAACTCAATGCACACAAAAGGCCCTAAAATCTGGAATTCATTACCAATGAATATAAAAGAAACACTATCTGTTTATAAATTCAAGTCTCTTCTCAAAAATCACTTACTCACCCACAACCAAATAAATACTGAATAATTGTATCTTATAAATTGTATATCTTAAATGTTTCTCATGATTGTATCACAGAAATATTTAACCTGAGACCCAATCAAACTTTGTTATTTTTTAATTACATTACCTAACAGAATACTCCATTCTACTGAATGTACAGCAATGTATGCAACCATATGACCTGTCTTTGTAGTACTCACTAGAGCATAATTGTTATCTGTTTACAATAATGTTTAGGAATGCTTAGTTAATCTTAAGTTAATTTTAAGCCTGCCCATAATGCTCTGCATACAAGGGGCTTTGGCATGCTGCATTCAATTGTATTCTTTTGTACTTTTCTGTATCATGTTCAAATTAATAAATAAATAAATAAATAAATAAATAAATGCCTTCCATTCCCCCAGACGCTGCATGACCCATACGGGTTTAATAACAACAGTCCGGTAGAGTACAGCATCCAGTCTTATTAACCTCGTATAGTCTACACACTACAAATCTAATAAACCAATAAACCTTAATAATAATAATAATAATAATAATAATAATAATAATAATAATAATGAGCATATGCACTAACTAGCCTAACGTAAGTAATGTGTAAAGCCAGTCACGCTACACGGTTGATGTGTATCTCGAGGTCCCAGACCAGACCTCCTGGTTGACGGCCTGAACAACCAGGCTGTTGCTGCTAGCCGCACGGGGTCCAACGTATGGACCACAGCCAGAGTTACTGACACAACACTAATGTTTAAATCAGCGTTTGTCATGCAGTGTGAACCACCCTCCAGGTGTTCGCAATATGTACACATGTCACTCCTAGAGAGTGCACTGATGCTGGTGAAAGGCTTTTGACCCGAGGAACTGGAGCTGCCTTTCCCCTCCCTCGAAGCAAGTATAATGTCCCTTCAGTTCCCCGAGAGCTTCACGGCTACCACGGGGTTAGCTTCTCCCAACAATAACAAGAAGAGATAATGAAACAAGCAAAAGAAAAAGATATAAGCAGAAATTAATAAAAAATTATTATTATTAAAGTGCTGACGATGATAATGTACATGTCAAGGAGGTGTGGAGCCCAGGCAGCAGCAGCAGCAGCTGATGTTGTTGCATCATTGCTGTGTGGACGATGAGGGAGTCACTGCTGCTGATACAACCTTTGACACAATAGGTCAAATGTTACACTTTCAAAACATCCACATGATCAGTTTCTTGTCCTTAGTTAGGCGGAATTATAGTATTATCAGTTATTATTATCAAAACTGCAGCGCTGTATGACCCTAGTTTTGTTTTGATTATAATAATATGATCCAAACTAAACGTTAAACCCGCAAGAATCACATGGCACTGGGGCTATAAGGACGTCTCCAACTCCTTTACTCAACCTGTGCAATACAGAAGGCAAAGGTGGTACCCAAACAGAAAAGAAAATATTCGAGAGTTCTTGACTGAATGTTGCAAGAGGGAAGAATTGAGTTGATAATGTTAATAGCTTGTCAACGGTTTGAGCTGAAAAGTATTCCTCGTGATGAATAAGACGTATGTGCAGCACCTGGGTACCTTCATGTTTCGATAACCAGCGACCTTCTCCGATTTAATACAGAGACTATATACGGGATACAGCGGAAGATGAGGTAATCAGTCCCTCAACCTTGATGTGTGTTTAGCCTCCTTAAGAGGTAGGCAAGTTCCCTCCCCTCGTCTTCTAATAACATGTTCATTTTTCCACTATAATCTACCTTGTCCATAATGGCAATATAATTTGCTTTGTCTGTCTCGTAAGGTGAAGTCCAGGATCTTTCCTTAATTCATGGTATAACTTAACAAATCTTTGAGGACAATAGTGCTGCAGAGGTCTGAGCAAAGCTCAGACCTCTGTAACTTCACCTTACGAAACAGCCAAAGCAAATGCGATAGTAATTATGGACAAGGTAGATTATAGTGGAAAAAATGAACATGTTATTAGAAGACGAGGGAACTTACGTGCCCCTTGTGGAGAAATTTTCTCCAGGAGGGGGGGTATTAGCCCCTTCAGCCCTTTCAGCCCTGAGGGGCCCAGCCCTCTCAGAAGGGGCAAGCATATTGTTTACTGCTACAGCGAGTAATTGATCCCAGATGCAGTACCAGTATGCGACGTGGTCAAGCGACCGACACTCCTTGCAATCCAGTGTTGCAAAGTGTAGGTTAATAAAAGACAGTCCATCTCTTACCTTAGCAGGACAATTAAGGAAAATCCTGCTCCCACTTTATTACCATGGTAAAGATAGTGTACATTGTTGTCTATGCTTAAGACAGCAAGAATCAAACATTCTGCTTTGCTTCATGGAGGAAGTGGCAAGGAAGCAAAAGTACTAGGTCAGCTTTTCCTTTATGTGCTAGGGGTAGTGACGGTGTAGGATGCTGTGACGTCTTCAGATTACTTTTGACTCTACTGAGAGTCACACTGACGCCAGGATAACCAACAAAGAACATTGATCTGTGCGTTAGTGTGAACAAAGTGTCTCACAAAACACAATAAACACTTACAGAGAAGTGTGATCAGCTTCTTCAGTGATAAGATTGTGAACAATAAAGACAAATCTTGTGGAACATAGTGTACCAGTGTGCGTATTCCTAGACTATAGAAGACGTGGACATCCAAGGACACTTCAGCTTCTATCAAGTCACCGATACCTGTCGAAGGTGTGAAGAACACCATAGCTCACGCTACAAGAGCAAGGTGGGTTACTTATTTCTTGTAGTACGGGGGACTGCACAGTTCTTGTGTCCCAAGGAGTTTGTAATCAACCTATAGTCGGCAGTGAGGTGCGGACTTTTGAGTCCACACAGGTACGTAAGTCAGCCATCAGTGAATGAAATATGCTGACATAACACCCCCTAGGGGTAATTTATTGTTTACATAATATAATCTTTTTCAGCCCATTAAGAAGTGGAAGACAACACTTCAAGACCTCGTCTGCAGGGGCGGCTGTGTTGACGATTTTCTGTCATTTATCAGCTAAGTATTCACTATATTTAAACTATAAACTTAGCTGGTAAACCATTTCTCAACACCCCTTAACCCTCATCCGAAGCAGTGGCAGGAAGATAGACGCTTATATACTCGATCCAGAATGAGAGTTGAATTGAAAAAAAACACTCTGGATGAAAAGTCTCCATAATAAAGATACCCAGCTGTTGCACACGTGTCTTGGCCAACAGCTTGCTGGTGCTATAAGTGTCCCACTAATGTAATAGTATTCTTTACGGTAATATGTCCACTCAAAGGAGGCGAGGCCGCTGCCCTATAAAGTCTTTCCCTTGTAGCGAAATCTACGAAGAATCTGGACCCGTCATTGCTCGACTGAAAGAGGTATTTAACTGGATGCGAGAAAGCAAATAGAGCGTAAGAGATGTCAAGCAGTCAGTTCTTCAGTGATACTGTGCCCTAATTAAATTAATGCACCGTTTTGGATCCTCTTTGAATGGGAAAAAATCAAGGCCTTTCTAGAAATCATGTCTTCCTCCGTGGCACACCCGGCCGGCTTCACAGCTGATCGTATTCAGGGAGCACTTATCGTATTATTAACCCTTAGCTCGAGAAAACCAGCTGGATATTTTCTCACATAAGTGGTCCCTAAAAGCTTGGGTAAAGCTACTGGGATGCTGCTCCGGGGAGATGCCAGATGACAAGTGCAACACAAGAGATTCGTTAGTCAAGTCGTCTTCAACTTTCGCTCTCAATCTTGGTCCGCTTGTAGCCAAAATTGCTTCATTTTATCACAGGTGGCTGGCAAATGATCGGCCACTATCCGCAGTGATGCTGCTAGTCCTTTGCTGGGAAATTTCTTGGAGGTGTACACGAAATGCCGGATTCCAGCATATAAGTAATATAACTTAATACCTCAAAATAAATAAATAAAGCCAGCAAAAAAAAATATACGAGATCAATACACTAATCTTCACTCATATTTCAAAAAATTTTGCAATACCGACCCCATAAATCACAATTAACAGAAAATCACATGCCTGAAGCATCTTATGGAGAAAAAGAGTTTGAATACAGGAGTCATCCCAATGATATTAAAAGTCACGGATATATCTGCACACCGCAAAGGTGGCAGCAAAGCAACTGCAAATATATATGTCGTGCCGAATATGTAAAACTGGTCAATTAGCAAGAACTCATTTAAGTCCTTTCTAAAATTTTCTCTTATACGTTTAAAGATATATTTTTTTCATTGATGTTAATGTAAAAAATTATAATTTTGCACCAAAAGGAACTTAGAAAACTTGCTTAACCTTATTATAACAAGCTCAATTTATTTTAGCCTAACCCAACTAAATATATTTTAGATTTGTTTACAGTAATTTAATACTAAACAAACACAGTGAAATATTTTTTTTTCGTTAGGTTCAGAATGATTTTGGCGAAATTATTGCATACACAAATTTTCACTTGTCCTATATGACAAGATGAGCGTTGCTATTTAAGCCAAGATCGCAAGTTCTGCCTATTCGGCACGACATTATATATATATATATATATATATATATATATATATATATATATATATATATATATATATATATATATATATATATTGCACGACCCAGGGAGATGCTGGTGTGCAGCACTTCTACAAGTGTGATCATGGTGTAATAGTACATGAAATGTGTTTAAAAAATAACCTTAAAAGTAGGCACATGGATTTTTAATTTTCTAACAGACCTGATGCAAAGAATAATAGTCAAGAAAGTAATGTCAAAGGTTGCCAAAGCAACAAGCTCGGTTCCTCAAGGCACATTGCTAGCCTCAACTTTCTTTCTCATATTCGACAGACGAGATCATAGAAATTTCCTCTATACAACAACATAGTTTAGAAACTCCGTCTACTACTTTATTCAAGAAGGTTTAAACAAGGTTAATGGAAACTATCGTAGAGCAGCTCCTGTTGTCTTCGAGTGTGACAGCAACACACAACTGAATCATTCTTGACATACGATACTTGACGTTGTCTGAGAGTGGCATCCTGAGATAACAAGTCACCAAGCTTATATGAATTAAATCTTGCTTTGGGCCACAGAAAACTATGTGATCTTCTATAAGGGAAAAAAATCAGCTGGAACGCCGTTAAAAAAAAATAATTAAAAACAGGAGGAGAATATAAAACAAGCGCAAATCACTCAGAAAATGAACAATACCGTGACTGGAACAATACATAAATATCCGGCACATAGGTGAAAGAAGCTTTGTACGTCAAACCACTCGCTAGAGAAGAGGAATACATGTGACCTAGGAGTGTAAATGTCAGTAGGTGTTACAAGGGTTATAGCAGTGTTGCTATTACAAGCACAAGCACGTTGATAAGATGGATAACTAGATTTAAAAGAGAAAGATAAATCATGGAACAGGTGACAGATACCTAAAGTCAGTGCCGGATCAGCCGGGCTGTGGCTCGTATGTTGGACTGCGTGCGGCCAGCAGTAACAGCCTTGTTGATCAAGCCCTGATCCATCGGGAGGCCTGGTCATGGACCGGGCCGCGGGGGCGTTGATCCCCGGAATAACCTCCAGGTAACCTCCAGGTAGGTGAGGTTTGAACCCATGGCAAGAGTGTCCTAAAAATAAACTCACAGGCCGAGTGGTTAACGCACTGGCCTACGAGTTAGGACTCACTGCCATGGGCTCAATTCCCCCATCCGTTTCGCGATTTGTTTACAGTAGTGTTATTACGATTTCGCGAGTCACGAGAAAGAGAAAGATTCAAAGGCAATGCTGTTACTCTGCGTCACTTGAGTTCTCTTGACTGGAATATTTCTGCACACGCAGAACTAAGGAATGTACAGAGAATATCACTGCCCACGTAAATTCATTCAAACATCAAAATTATTGGGAATGTCTGAAGTTCCTTGTATTGTGCTTCATAGAACGTAAGATACATAATTCATGACAAATTTACACCAGGAAAATTCTGAAGGTCCTCTTGGCGACAGCCGCACAAATACGTGCAAGCTGAACACGCCAAGACACACATAACACACTTGTGTTATGTAATCCAGTATAGCCTCAAACCCCAGGACCAGCCATATTAAAAATATATAAAGAGGGAGGGGATATAAAAAGCCATATCTGTTTACAGTAATCTCTTAAATGTTGACGCCCATTGGTTCGCCATATTTTCGCGTATACTAAGAAGTCGTTTAAGTATTGTAAAACTTGCCACAAGATTCTACAGAGCTGCACCAGCAGCGGGTTTAACTACACTTCACTAAAGATTCACCAAAAATGATTCTTCAGTTCGTCTTGGACTACGGTCGCGTTACGAAGGTCATCAATACGGGTCTCGGGGAATTGTTCCCGTTGCCATACCGAGTTTTTTTTTCCCACCAGACTGTATACCAAAAACTGAAACACAAGACCTGCCTAATAGACTACATGACAGCATCTAGAGATTGACTCAAAAGTCTGGACACAGGATATATTACTAATATTGTTTTTTTTCCCCGCAGTTACCGGAGTTACTGCATCGTGTTAATATAAATCTTGCAAAGCGAGTTCAACTTTGCATCGCTAATGGTGGACAACTTATTGAAGATATTATTCATTAAAAGTATTGCATATTACAAAAATGCAATTTCGCCTACATGTCCAGACTTTTGGGTTACCCTGTATACTACACACAATATTACAGGTTTTATCAATGTTATATAATACCATAGGCTGAGGGACTGATTACCATATCTTCTACCTCTTCAGTCTACTGTATTGTATTGATAAAGCCGCTGGTTGGAGAGATGTCTACAGAAAAAATATACCCAGATGTTGCACATGTGTCTAAGTCATCATTACAGGTTCTACACAGATTCTATAACAGATGCTATACCAGGAGTCTGGTAGGTACAACACCTAAGATATCGTATAAGGAAAGATCATGGGTAAACACAACATCGAACATATCACCGGAACCTACTTGAAGTCTACCTGGAGGGCATTCCGGGGATCAACGCCCCCGCGGCCCGGTCCATGACCCGGCCTCCTGATGGATCAGGGCCTGATCGGTGAGGCTGTTACTGCTGGCCGCAGCTAATGTGTACTGTATAACTCTCGCCAGAAGAAGATGTAGTTAGAAACCGTAGGAACAGTTTACTGTAATTTTAAACAGAAATATTTTCTTAAGGTTCTGTGCAGGAAATATAAGAAGAGTTACATAGAATGCAGCACCAGCATGCAGCACCAGCATGCAGCACCAGCAGGCAGCACCAGCATGCAGCACCAGCATGCAGCACCCGCATGCAGCACCAGCATGCAACACCAGCATGCAGCACCCGCATGCAGCACCAACATGCAGCACCAGCATGCAGCACCAGCATGCAGCACCAGCATGCAGCACCCGCATGCAGCACCAACATGCAGCACCAGCATGCAGCACCAACATGCAGCACCAACATGCAGCACCAGCATGCAGCACCAGCATGCAGCACCCACATGCAGCACCAGCATGCAGCACCAGCATGCAGTACCAGCATGCAGCACCAACATGCAGCACCAACATGCAGCACCCACATGCAGCACCCACATGCAGCACCAGCATGCAGCACCAACATGCAGCACCAACATGCAGCACCAACATGCAGCACCAGCATGCAGCACCCACATGCAGCACCAGCATGCAGCACCAGCATGCAGTACCAGCATGCAGCACCAACATGCAGCACCAACATGCAGCACCCACATGCAGCACCAGCATGCAGCACCAACATGCAGCACCAACATGCAGCACCAACATGCAGCACCAGCATGCAGCACCAGCATGCAGCACCAACATGCAGCACCAGCATGCAGCACCAACATGCAGCACCAACATGCAGCACCAGCATGCAGCACCAACATGCAGCACCAGCATGCAGCACCAACATGCAGCACCAGCATGCAGCACCAGCATGCAGCACCAACATGCAGCACCAACATGCAGCACCAGCATGCAACACCAGCATGCAACACCAGCATGCAGCACCAGCATGCAACACCAGCATGTAACACCAGCATGCAATACCAGCATGTACCAGCATGCAGCACCAGCATGCAGCACCAGCATGCAGCGCCAACATGTATCATGTGGGAGTTCGAACACGTGGATTGGGTAAAGAAATACTCACGTAGGCTGGTAGTACGTATAATTACAAATAATGTGGAGAGCGCCCTTACAGCCGTACCTTGTCTCCTTGCTCCTCTCGTAACACTGCCTGGCCGCCCACAGTACCCATATGTGAGGGGGTCTTTGAATACTGCTAGGTCAGCACAATATGAGTTCAGACAGTGACTCAGGCAGAGACGGTTTGTCGTGAGTCAACTACTGGTACAGTGGTTACTGGTAACTGGTTACTACTACTGAGACATGCAGCACCAGCATGCAGCGCCAACATGCAGCACCAGCATGCAGCACCAGCATGCAGCGCCAACATGCAGCACCAGCATGCAGCGCCAACATGCACCACCAGCATGCAGCACCAGCATGCAGCACCAGCATGCAGCGCCAGCATGCAGCACCAGCATGCAGCACCAGCATGCAGCACCAGCATGCAGCACCAGCATGCAGCGCCAGCATGCAGCACCAGCATGCAGCACCAGCATGCAGCACCAGCATACAACACCAGCATGCAGCACCAGTACGACTCTGTTTAGTGAACCACTAATCGGTCTGAGGATCGACGACCCAAATGATTTCTTCATGAATGAGCCTCAAAACTCCATAAATGTATGCCAGATTTCCGACATTACCCTAACTCCGATACATTTCGAAAAAGCCAATGACAACATGCCCATGCACTCAGCCCCGGGCTCAGACTCGTGGAACTCTGTTTTCATTAAGAACTGCAAGAAACCCCTCTCGCGTGCCCTAAGTACACTATGGAGGAGGAGCTTGGACATGGGTGAAATTCCACAGTCACTTAAAACAACGGATATAGCCCCACTCCATAAAGGTTACAGCAAAGCATTAGCTAAGAACTATAGACCAATAGCTCTGACGTCCCACATCATAAAAATCTTTGAAAGAGTGCTAAGAAGCAGGATTGCAAATCACCTGGATTCCCAAAATCTGCACAATCCAGGGCAACATGGGTTCAGGGCAGGTCGCTCCTGCCTCTCACAACTACTGGATCACTATGATATGGCCTTGGATGCACTGGAAGAAAATCAGAATGCAGATGTAATATACAGACTTTGCAAAAGCATTTGACAAATGCGATCATGGCGTAATAGCCCATAAAATACGTGCTAAAGGAATAACTGGGAAAGTGGGGAGATGGATCTTCAACTTCCTAACAAATCGAACACAAAGACTAGTGGTCAACAGAGTTAAATCGGAGGCTGCCATAGTGAAGAGCTCTGTTCCACAAGGCACAGTACTCTCTCCCATCTTATCCCTCATCCTCATATCAGACATAGACAGAGATATACATCACAGCACCGTATCATCCTTTGCGGATGATACTAGGATCTGCATGAGGCTGTCATCTGCTGAGGACGCGGTTAACCTCCAAGAAGATATAAACAAAGTTTTCCAGTGGGCAACGGTAAACAATATGATGTTCAATGAGGACAAATTCCAACTACTCCGTTATGGAAAACTGGAGGAGATAATAACTAGAACAGAGTATACTACTGACTCCGGCCATACAATAAAGCGGAAAAATAATGTAAGGGACCTGGGAGTAGTAATGTCTGAGGATCTCACTTTCAAGGATCACAACAGTGCCACGATCGCACTTGCAAAGAAAATGATAGGATGGATAATGAGAACGTTCAAAACGAGAGATGCCAAGCCAATGATGATCCTTTTCAAATCACTTTTTCTCTCTAGGCTGGAATACTGCTGTACATTAACATCTCCATTCAAAGCAGGCGAAATCGCAGATCTAGAGTGTGTACAGAGATACTTTACTGCACGTATAAGTTCTGTCAAGCACCTTAACTACTGGGAACGCTTGGAAGCACTTGACTTGTACTCGTTGGAACGCAGGAGGGAATGGTCCCAAATCTGCACACAGAAATCACTCCCTACGAAAGTAAAAGACTGGGCAGGCGATGCAAAATGCCCCCAATAAAAAGTAGGGGCGCCATTGGTACACTAAGGGAAAACACCATAAGTGTCCGGGGCCCAAGACTGTTCAACAGCCTCCCATCAAGCATCAGGGGAATTGCCAATAAACCCCTGGCTGCCTTCAAGAAAGAGCTGGACAGATACCTAAAGTCAGTGCCGGATCAGCCGGGCTGTGGCTCGTACGTTGGACTGCGTGCGGCCAGCAGTAACAGCCTAGTTGATCAGGCCCTAATCCATCGGGAGGCCTGGTCATGGACCGGGCCGCGGGGGCGTTGATCCCCGGAATAACCTCCAGGTAACCAGGTACAGCACCAGCATGCAGCACCGGCATACAGCACCAGCATACAGCACCAGCATGCAGCACCAGCATGCAGCACCAGCATACAGCGCCAGCATACAGCGCCAGCATACAGCACCAGCATATAGCACCAGCATGCAGCACCAGGATGCAGCACCAGCATGCAGCACCAGCATACAGCGCCAGCATACAGCGCCAGCATGCAGCACCAGCATACAGCACCAGCATACAGCACCAGCATACAGCACCAGCATGCAGCACCAGCATGCAGCACCAGCATGCAGCACCAGCATACAACACCAGCATACAGCACCAGCATACAACACCAGCATACAGCACCAGCATACAGCGCCAGTATGCAGCACCAGCATACAGCACCAGCATGCAGCACCAGCATGCAGCACCAGCATGCAGCACCATACAGCACCAGCATGCAGCACCATACAGAACCAGCATACAGCACCATATAGCACCAGCATGCAGCACCATACAGCACCAGCATGCAGCACCATACAGCAACAGCATGCAGCACCATACAGAACCAGCATGCAGCACCATACAGCACCAGCATGCAACACCATACAGCACCAGCATGCAGCACCATACAGCACCAGCATGCAGCACCATACAGCACCAGCATGCAGCACCATACAGCAACAGCATCATACAGAACCAGCATGCAGCACCATACAGAACCAGCATACAGCACCATACAGCACCAGCATGCAGCACCATACAGCACCAGCATGCAGCACCATACAGCACCAGCATGCAGCACCATACAGAACCAGCATGCAGCACTCTACACTAGTAAGGGCGTAACAATGCTTAAGAAGCTCCGAAGATTCGCAACAAGACTGGTACCAGAACTGAAAGAGCTAGCAGAAGAACCACGGTGGCCCGTGACCTGGTGGCAAAAGCTCTCGTTTCACACGGTGAGTGTCCGGGTTTGATTCCCGGCAAGGGTAGAAACATTGGGCGTGTTTTATTACACCGGTTGTCTATGTTCACCCATCAGTAAGGCGGGGTGTTAGTCGACTGGTGTGGGTCGCATCCTGGGACAAAATTTACCTAATTTGCCCTAAATGCTTTGCATAACAAGCGGCTTTCTATGTTGTAGTCTGCCATTGATGTCATCTAGGCCTGTATACATGTACTTGTAGAGATAAAGACTGTTTTTTACAGAAGAGTGGATAAAATGCGATAATGAAACCTGCACACTGCCACAACATACTGGAGTGAGAGATATGGGTGGAAGTTCAAAATAAACCCAGTGAAAGCAGGAGTGAAGTGGGCACAATAAGGAAGCACTGTATCAACGTCCGTGGCCCAAGACTACTTAACATCTTGCAGGAGATATCAGAAACACTGCTGGGACAAGTGTAGAAATCTTCAAGAGGAAATTGGACAGGTATTTTCACCAGGTGCCAGATCAACCAGGCCGTGATGGATATGTGGGTCGGAGGAGCACCAGTAGCAACAGCCTGGTTGACCAATCAAGCACCAAACGAGCCTGGTCTATGGCCGGGTTGCGAGAGAAGGAAAAAGCTCTCGGAACTCATCGAAGGTATATCAAAGGTGAGGTACTAATGGGATCAGGTCCAGTGGATAGAGGAAGGTATGAGAGTTTTAGTACAACGTGGTAGATAAAAACGTAGATCTGTGGTATTTTTTTCTGAATGGATGAATAAGCGGAGGTTTATTCATCCAGAGTTGGTGTGAGTGGAAATGGGTGGTTTTGATAAGGACTTGCCTTGTATGGGCCAGTAGGTCTGCTGCAGTGTTTATGTTTTTACGTGACCACGAAGCTAGGAATTAAGTTGGTCACTGGTGGTCAAAAGACGGAGCCAGCAAGACGTGTCACTATATCATTGTAGCTGCAACATTACACAATTAACCCACAAATGGCTTAATTCAATATACAGGCACACGCCGCAAGGAAGGTGCTAGACCACACACATTACCAAACGCTCACTCACATTTAAGTTACAAATTTCATCAGAGATTTCAATAAACATTTAGCGTAAATCTTACACCAACATTTTCTTAGGTTTCTCCAACCAACGTAGATTTCGTCATATATATATTACAAATTATATATGCTTAACAATTCGCAACCGGGAGAATTATTTACGAATATTCTCTTTCAATCCACAACAGGATTCGAACCTGCAGACCCGGCATCAGATTACACACAACACTCGAGACCCGGTGACAGGTAAAACACTCTCAGACTGACACGGACTGCCACGTGGATTATGACACGGATTGCTACAGGTGATCTCACGAACGAAGTGACGTCAAAATCTCACAGTCAGATTATCGACCTTGGCTGGTGTCGCAAACACGTCTCCCACACGAGATGTTGATGTTGGCAGACTGACGGGTGACCAGTCACCAGCTGGTTCAACAGGCTGTGTGTCGTCAGACTGCTAGCCACGATATACAAGAAAACCAGAATATGAATTACTAAAAAATACAAATCACGATCGTCAGAGAGAGAGAGAGAGAGAGAGAGAGAGAGAGAGAGATTGCAGCATAATCACCGACATTGCACAAGTTAGCTCATTTACCAGAGCTGCAATTGAAATCATTTTTATTTCTATGTTAACACATTCTTAACATCCTTGCAAATGTGATGACAGTGTTATAAGGTATGGAGGCCACCTCCATAGCAGAGAGTTGAGAGGCTATTTTCTTTCTCCCTCCCGTGCCGGATCAGCTGGGCTGTGGCTCGTACGTTGGACTGCGTGCGGCCAGCAGTGACAGACTAGTTGATCAGGCCCTGATCCGTAATGGACCGGGCCGCGGGGGCGTTGATCCCCGGAATAACCTCCAGGTAACCTCCCTCTCTCCCTTCCACTCTCAAACACAAACACACACACACACACACACACACACACACACACACACACACACACACACACACACACCTGCAAAAGCTCGGCACAGTTCTTGCAACTAGCCATGGAGGTCAACAATCTGGGTCTAGGACTTGAATGTTGGCAATAAGATGGCCTGCAGGAAGGTCAGTCATTTCTCGACGTCTGATAGCCATGAACCCAGAATGTCAATTAAACGAGTAATGGTCCCACAGGATAAATATCACTGTCAGCTCTTGAACAAGACGGGCGTGGAGCTGCAGCCATCGCTGCCCGAGACCAAGACAGAGAGCTCAGGTAAGACTCTTGTAGGGGGAAGCGGGGGAGTGGGGATAGGGAAAGAATAGGTTGGTAAGAAGAAGGTTATGATTGGTAGACATAGTACCAGGGCTTAAGGGGCACGTAAATTCCCCCGTCTTTTAATAACATGTTCATTTTTCCACTATAATCTACCTTGTCCATAATTACTATCGCATTTGCTTTGTTTGTTTCGTAAGGTGAAGTTATACCATGAATTAAGGAAAGATCCTGGACTTCACCTTACGAAACAAAGCAAATGTGATAGTAATTATGGACAGGGTAATTATAGTGGAAAAATGAACATGTAATTAGCTAGACCTGAGTCCAGAGTGACGTCTGACTCTCCCTGCCACCGAAACTCCAGCTATGGAGTATTTGTGGCTGTTGAGGTTCCGACATAGTTACCCCGTAGTACAAGAAATTACATCAAATCATCTTTTACGCAATGTATCTTATTGAATACGCTTGTCTGTTCAGGTTACTGGCGTCTTGTTTGTTCAGGTTACTGGCGTTTTGTTTGTTCAGGTTACTGGCGTCTTGTTTGCCTGCTCCATCGAGTGGTATGGTTGTGTCTGAAATTCTCTTCCGAATTTTTATTTCTTAAAAATAAATTTTCCCGGGGGGAGGTAGGAAAAGATTTTTTGACCGAGGTTATCAGGTCCCATGCACGGTGCACGGGCCACAGGTGAAGCTCTACATACTTGCCAAAGCTCCACTAGACTCGTTTATCACAAGTCACAGAGATGTCACAACAGCTCAGTGGATCACAGGTCCAACTCGTCCATCAGGAGGTGAAGAAACAACCTCATGGTTGAAGAATGAGACACTTAAGCAACATATGGGAATCTTTATTGAGGAAATGTTTCGGCACACAGTGGCTCCATCAGTCCAAAACAAAGAACGGTGTAAGGAGAGGAGGAGTTTGAGGTAATCAGTCCCTCAGTCTGGAATCGATGTTGCTAACTGCATCAATTAAGACTGATGGACTGAACACATCGACTCCAGGCTGAGGGACTGATTACCTCAAACTCCTCCTCTCCTTACACCGCTCTGCTTTGTATTGGACTGATAAAGCCAGTGTGTGGCCAAACATTCCTTCAATAAAGATTCCCATATGTTATATAAGTGTCTCATTCTTCAACTTGCCGGTTTTCAAAACCATTTATCAAACCTTGTGGTCACCAAGACTCTTAAAATTTATGACGATTCCTGAAATATACCTAAAAGCTACTTTTTTCTCCACCACTAAGATAAGCGTCACTAGTTTACACCTGGCACGTTACTATTTGGCGGACATAAGAAAGAAAGAGCGCTGCAGCAGGCCTGCCGGCCCATGCTAGGCAGGTCCAAGTCACCTACTGGCCCAAGCCAGTCAGGTCCAACTCACACCTACTCGTGTATCTAACCTATTTTTAAAGCTACACAACGTTTTAGCTTCAATGGCGTTACTCAGGAGTTTGTTCCACTCATCCATAACTCTAAATCTATTTTTTAAGGGGACATTATCCAGGTTTTCCACCTGTAATCCATCTATCATAAATATAAAGCATTTCCATATAAAAAAAAATATTAAAAATATACCATAATTACTCCATTCCATAATACAAGTCAAGCCACCAGACGAGCCTGGCCCATGGCCGGGCTCCGGGAGTGGAAAAACTCTCGAAACTTATCAAACGTATATCAAAAACTAAGTTTTAAAACGACACTAAAAAAATAATTTTCACAGACCAATTAACAGCAAAACTGAATTTCCACAAATAAAAAACAACAACGATTTTCACTACCAAACACAACAAATAAAGAACCCCTTGACAAACTGCCAACGCCAACAACAACACTGAACAAATCTGTACCTAGTACATGACGACAACAACTAAACCTCTGAAGAGAGAAACTATTCTAAATTTATACCTGTGAGTTGCAACACTACCAACACCGAGACATTTTTCTCATTGTATTTTGTCTTTAAATAAAATATATATATTATTGTAACCACGAACGTGAAGCATTGATCAATAACAACACTGCGCTAGCCAAGGATTCGAACCCATGTTGTACTGGCC